>NW_024396487.1:0-167145 GCF_016617805.1 Bactrocera tryoni
GTCCGATGGCATTACTGACACAAAAGAAAAATACTATTATTGAGCCTATTCCCCTACATAACTACTATCAAAATCGTTCACCGAATTGGACTTACAGTTCACCAGTCAAAAACTGCCTATCGGCAGGAAAGTTGTCGGATATTCACATGGTGTGATGATAGGCCAAACGGTTATAGGGTTCTACCAAGTGAAATTATTGGTCTAAGTCAACGTCCAGTTACAAAAAAAAGTCAGTTTTGCAAAAAAAAGTGTTTCATGACAACACACCAAAATTCACATCTGTATGAAGTGCCACCAGATCACTACATATTTGACTAGATTCAACCCTCATTTGTTGCCTAACATCACTAGTTAGATAGAAATTTGAGTCAAAAGAGAAATTTATCGCCGGTCCGGTTGCCAATTTTGAAAGCCTCCAGAAATCGTAGACCAACAGTTTAGGAAAGCTGGAGGATCGCTCAGTCGAAGCAGCATACGTCGACGTATAAAACGCCTTTTTCCAAAAATTTCTGCTGTTCTGCTTCCGCTTAAGTACTTGTCGCTTTACCCTCCTAAATACTTTCAGTTTTCATCCTGTACAGAATAAACTCAAATTTACTCACCTTCTGCCTTTGTGCACTTGTAGTCATATTCATTTTTATCGTTCTTTTACCTTCGTACGAATTTGCATACGGTTTTGACTGTTTTGCAAAGTCTGGCCTAATTATATACTCACCATAGAATTTATTCAAATAAAGCCATATTTGCATACATACGAACATTTTTATTCAAATTTTTACACCAAACACGTTTAAATAATTCATAATCCCTTATCATCTTGTATGTTTATCTCACTTGAAATGGTCCAACCTAAAAAAACAAAAACCCCTCTCCATATTACATTTGAATATTTAAATATGCTTCAACCATTCCACTCCACAAGTCACTTATTACAAAATGCCCTGCGGCTTACATACCCATGTTGGGCATGTGTTTGGCTTTGGCCTCACACATAGTGCTCGGTAACCTGTGAGAAGACTTGCAAATGCATGAAGTTGAATTTAAACCGTCCAATGGCAGAAAAAGTGCCAAATGCGACCCACTTACGAAGCACGCATCAGTGTAGCGATGCTCGACGGGGATCTCATGCGGCGGCGGTACGATTATACTCCGCAGCAGTGGACCGCTCGTGTCGCTGAGTCAACGCACTAAAAAAAGGTAATAAAATGAATGCATGAAAACATGTGCAGGGCATTAAGTTATTGAAAACGGAAATAAGCATTTAAAAAATTGAAAATTTTTGGAGTACAAAAAAACTGATCTCTTAAGTTCGTATATAAGCTTTACTATAAGAAAAGATACAAGGCGAGTATAATCCTATTGATTGAATAAAGATATTGCCCTCTGTTATAATTATCTTACGTTTTATTCAATTTCTAACTAAAAATATTACTTATTTCAAACCTTGTTTCCTCCAATAATATGGTATTTGTCTAATGACCATAGTTCCATGCTAAGAATTTTCGAATGAATCTAGGGTTTAAGGAAATCGGAGTTTTCTCTGAAGTAGTTATATCTCTGCAAAATCAGAGCTGCAAATAAAGCTTATATACAAGTATATATCCTTTTAATAATTTTTTAGCTACTAGTCTTGATCTTGATATTTATTATAGCCTCCTCTGGGTCATGTGTCTTGGTCTTGGTCTTCGTCTTGATATTGGTTTTGGTCTTGGTCTTGGTCTTGGTCTTGGTCTTGGTTTTGGTCTTGGTCTTGGTCTTGGTCTTGGTCTTGGTATTGGTCTTGGTCTTGATCTTATTACAACAGCATCAATTATATATGTATTACGACTTGCGTACTACTCTCAGTTGAAAGGGAGAGAATTTCAAAGTAACATTAAGGTAAGGTACCGAGTTCCAATTCATTTCCCTCTAAACGAAACTTAGAATCAGCTTGGCCAGCAGCTATCCCTTTATTACCTTATTTTTGCAACCTAATCTAAAAATTGTATTTTAATGCCGCTGTGACTTTCTAATTACTAAAAAAAATATACCCTAACCCATTAATTTCCTGAACATGTTTTTGTAACGAATAGAAAGTGTAAAGTTCGTTTTCCAATAGATAAATTTCCGACACATTTACTGCCACACAGACAGTAACAACCACAACTTCCTATCTAAGCCTATTCATACTGTAAATGAGAACGCCTTACTCGCTTAATGTTACATGCTTAAACATTACCCTCAAAGTTGACAAGCTCATAAAGGATTACATAGGTGTCACATACTGACTTCTTTGTGCTATTCATCTTCTAGCACTTTCTCTACCGCCAGTGTCAGCATAGCCTCACTCTACTGTCTGTCTAGACAAGCTTTAGTTATTTACAAAACGTAAGGAGCTCCAACGAATGCATAACATTCCTGTAGTCTAGCTTCACTCTGTAACATAATCGGTATTAGACTATTCTTGATTCACCTGAAATGGCCGGTTTACGCAACGTATTGGTATTTTGTCACTGCGATTAGCCATCTTCCTATGTATATATTTCTTCTCTCTTAGGTTCTTAGTAGCTTCTACAAGCTTTTGTTTCCACTTCATTTCATCGCCACAGACTACCAGACGTTAATCGTTTAATCACCTGTGCGTTAGTCACCATACTAAAGTTTTTTTTCTCTTCTATAGGAATAAATTCTATGGTCTAGACAGTGAGTAACGTGAGATTTGAATGTGTTAAATACACTTATTTATATGCGTGATATTATTGCTTATGTCTATTCTATTGTTCTTTCCTCAAAGGTAAATGTTAAACATTTACCATCCTCTCAACACCTAAGAGAGACAGTTGCTCAATGAATTTACAATGGCGTTTATTTTCCATACAAGACAATTTTAATTTCCATCTGCTTCTGTCCTTCCCAGCGTACAAATAAAGAAACAATTATTATAACGACATAAAAATTTGCACGAATAATGCCTTTAGAGTATGCCACCTTATTCTCAAAAAGTGTCTCAATTCAGCGCAAACCGTTCAAGCCCCTAGGTACTGCATATTAGGACTCCAATACCTATAGTTGACTTTTTACAAAAAATTTTGGTCAATGTGTGAGATATAAATTTGAAATTCAAGGCTAATCCTTTACTGACAATTGTATCTCTATGTATCAAAAATGAATTGAATCGGGTCAATACTTCCTTGTGCCCCCATATACCTAATACAACGATTTTTGAACTTCCAGGTGACTTTATACCGCAAATATCAGTTATCATGTGAGTTACCTCAATTAAAATGAGAGAGCGTATTGCCCATAACAGTGTATTTTTGTGCGTATAATATATAAAATCGATGAAAACTTGACCTATCTGCCATATAACAAACATAAAACGTCCATGTGACTTGACCCTACATGATTAGTAATGGTATATGAGGTTTCTTAAAGAATATAATAATACTCAACGATTACCCTCCTCCTGCCCAAACGACGCGAGGAGCGCAGTCCGCAAACGAGCGAAATTACCTAGTCATAAAAGGCAAGAGAGTTTTAAGCATTGAGATCTTAAACTGCTGATCTTAAGAATTAAAATAAAGTAAGTTTGTTATTTTTAAATTTTACTTGTTAAGAGTAGATAAAATTGTTTTTTTATTGGTAAAGAGTGAGTCCGTTAGATCAAATGTGCTGGGATGAGAATTGAAATCGTGACATATACGGCGAAATGGTTCGTTTAACTCAAAATATGTTCTAAAAAATCTTAAAAGTAAAGGTCTAAACTGCAAGGCTGCGCGATCGGGAATGTTAGAATTAATATCAGCCAGCAGAGATAGACTTTAACTGACCCATTCATAAGTTTTACAGGAAATATTTGGTAGTCGAAAAAGTCTTTTCGTATTTTGTCAGTAGATGTCGTTGCAATCGTATATCTCTAGTGTTACTAATCAATATCATATTATATAAGGTTGGAAAGGTGAGATTTGAATCTTCTTTTAACCAAAAACAAAATAAATTCGGGAATGCTGAAAAAAAGTTACAGCTTTCAAAAAAGAGTGAAAATAATGAAGAAATTTGCTATATTTTGAAATTTTTATATAAAAAAGAGAAGAATGCCACGCAATCCATCAAAGAAATTTGTGGGGTCTACGGATATGATGCTGTATTAGTTTATGCAGCACAATAATGATTCGCTCGCTTCCATTCAGGAATCTTTGAAATTTCGATTTACGCTGATGGAATAATGTCTCTAGCGAAAAAATGGCAAAAAGTGGTTGACCAAAATGGTACATAGTTATTTGCTTATTTATTTATTATTATAATAAAATAAGTTGAACTTTGATTACAAAGACGACAAGATTTTTTCGAATGTGCCATGTTGCCATATAATTAGGCCGCGTTTTCATCAAAAAGAGAAGACGCTATTAGTTTGTTTCGTCTTCATGTTTTGAGAAGTCTGCTAACGCCTCAGGAAGCATATTAGTCTAGCGATGAAAAGCGATCCTTTTGTAAATATCTAGCTTCCTTTTGTGGATATTGTTGTTAGGGATTTTACTTTGGCCTCAATTAAAATCCATCCTCATCGCACAGTCATTTAAATAAAGCAGGCACGTACTTAGAGCTTTAGGTATGGCAGCCGTATCTTGCTTTCAGGTGTCATGTAACCTTTCATTAGTAATTTTCTTAATTAACTTATGCTATTATTATATTAGCTTTTACATGATTTGATTCCTAAACATGTAAGAAATTATTTTGACATTGCTATTTTTAGTCATCATCGTGTTTCTGCTTTTTAATCCAACACAAAAAAAACTTCCACTTGATCAGGTAATAAAAACCAAATCCTCCAATTGTGCATTAATCTTTTGTGTACATGGATGACATAATTATTATACTCTCGCACAGACTCACAATCCGAGTATCCTACGCAACCGAGGCATATATGTAGTATCTTTGGGCGCATAGCAAAAAGTAGGTCACCTTTTAGTTTGGTGCGTTTTCGCACTGTCGAACCTAGTTCATATACCATTAAAATAAAAGCTTGAAGTTTTATCTTTCAAATTTTCGATGCTTTATTAAATTATAACCAAATACAAACAAATTTTAGAAAAAAAATATATTTTTTGAATATGTGCATTTTGGTAATTAACGAAAATTTAAGCCGTCTGGCAACCATTTTATCTTGATGGTATTTCATCTAAAAATTGGCATTAATTTAGTAAATTATTTTTTCAACATATGTTTTTATACTCTCGCAACAAAGTTGCTAAGGAGAGTATTATAGTTTTGTTCACATAACGGTTGTTTGTAAGTCCTAAAACTAAAAGAGTCAGATATAGGGTTATATATACCAAAGTGATCAGGGTGACGAGTAGAGTTGAAATCCGGATGTCTGTCTGTCCGTCCGTCCGTCTGTCCGTCCGTCCGAGCAAGCTGTAACTTGAGTAAAAATTGAGATATCATGATGAAACTTGGTACACGTATTTCTTGGCTCCATAAGAAGGTTAAGTTCGAAGATGGGCAAAATCTGCCCACTGCCACGCCCACAAAATGGCGAAAACCGAAAACCTATAAAGTGTCATAACTAAGCCATAAATAAAGATATTAAAGTGAAATTTGGCACAAAGGATCGCATTAAGGAGGGGCATATTTCGACGTAATTTTTTTGGAAAAGTGGGCGTGGCCCCGCCCCCTACTAAGTTTTTTGTACATATCTCGGAAACTACTATAGCTATGTCAACCAAACTCTATAGAGTCGTTTCCTTCAGACATTTCCATATACAGTTCAAAAATGGAAGAAATCGGATAATAACCACGCCCACCTCCCATATAAAGGTTATTTTGAAAATCACTAAAAGTGCGTTAACCGACTAACAAAAAACGTCAGAAACACTAAATTGTACGGAAGAAATGACAGAAGGAAGCTGCACCCAGGATTTGGGGCGTGGCGCCGCCCACTTATGGACCAAAAACCATATCTCAAAAACTACTAATCTAATTAATTTTACAGCAAAATAAAAAAATATTTAATTGACGGATAACGAAATCTCGATTATCACTTTATCATGCGAGAGTATAAAATGTTCGGTGACACCCGAACTTAGCCCTTCCTTACTTGTTGAAATTAAATTTATGGCTTCTCTATTTTACCAATCGCTGAAAGATTTCATTTCTCACTGCATATTAATTTTATTTTCGAATTCAGCAACTTTTTTCCTATGGAAAATATTATCACTTAACAACATTTGTTTTTCATTTTAGTTAAACCCAATCACTGTGTTTACTCGGCTTTGCAATCAACCTTAGGTGTCTTAAATCTCGAATATGCCGCAAGTGGGCCATTTCCAGCGCCGATAACAAACTGTTGTACTGTTGTTGTTGTCAGTATTATTTCTGGTTTTTATTATTTTAAAGATATTTGCCAGTTTATTTGCTGCTGACAGCAATAGTAGCGAAGAAGAGACTTTGTGGCGCGTCTCAATGTCGCTACCAAGAGTGTTACTGCTTCAATGTGGTTACGAACTAAGCAGTTGGCACTAGCCCTTTAATTTTATTCGAGAAATGTTTTTTATTCTACGCATTTTTTGGCAACCTAAATCTCTCCCTGTTACTTAGGATGAAGGATCAGAGTGTGAGTTTGCTTATTTTGATTAACGATCAAATTAGAGGAACATTAATAAAATAAATAAATGGTAAACGTAACGTACAGTAAGTCGTAAGAAGACATAACTTATATTGATTTTTTTTTCTTTTCGATTATTATTGCGGTCGTGCAAACTTTTAGTTAGCCCTTTTTGATTAAAATACGGAATAACTAGTATGACCCTTCGTTATTCCATTAGTCATTTAACAACCATACGTTCTGATGAAATCTGTGAAAATCACTATACATTTTTATAAATATTATCAACTCATATCACTTATTATCGATAACTAAAACCAATCAAATCATTATTCTAATTATTAAAACTGTGATCTAAAATCGGGACTTAACCTCCTACGATATACTTTGATGACTGTAGTATAGGATCAATAGGGTTTAAACCGGACTAATTCAAACTCACAAATCAATAATACCACTGATTCTGAGATGAGTTTAGTAAGTAAATTTAGATTCCCTTACTCATCTACAATCCTTCAACTGACTTTGAAAGCTCTTGTCGCCTTTTGTGTGAGTTGTTTTACGCTTAGGGAGTCATTTTTGAAATTTTCTCAACTTTTTTTACGTGTTTGCGAATGTTCTGAATTTTTGAAAACTTTGAAAAGCTACTTCCTAATATGTTTGTGAATTTGTCGCTGAAAAATACCAAAGCTTGTTACTTTGACCTGAAAAACTTTCACCCTCTTTGAAACTGTGTTGAATCTCTGTATATCAAATGTCATACCTACCATTTCTTAGGTTAAAAGATCCACTAAAATTTTCAAATGCAGCCTCTTGCTAAGTCGAGACGTTGTGTTTAGGAAACGTATATGCTGCCCTAACATACGATAACCTATATCATACCGAATAGTATGGCAGGCACCTCCAGCCGATCGCCAATATTAAATGTGCTCGACTGAATGGCACAGGAACACAAAATCGAGCGACCCGAATCGAAATGTCAGAGTGCCGAACCTCCAGATAAGAAACCTTGTAATGTGAAACCCTGTCTTTTAGAGAACTCCAAACTCGTCATACAAGTAAGCAATACAACGGGGTGGTGCCCATTAACGTTATAACCATACTAAAATAAAGTGGAGTAACGATCACAAACCATTGGCTCTTTCGCGTAAGTTCTAAGTATCTAAGAAAGGTGCTTTGCGTATTTTGGATTTAACATCTCGTGATGCTGGTGTAGATTCCTGTCATGCGCAATACTTTGTTCTGAGATCACAATTGATGTGAAGGCGAAACCCAAAGAACAAGAAAAAGAGCTATAACTGCAGAAATCATACGACTTCTTGATCACCTGCCTCACATAATTTAAACAGTATTCATGCCGCATACATATTTGTTGATCCACAAAATGTTGTTGCTGTACAAATACTTGTTGCTGCTGACCGTAAGTTAAGACCTGTTTTTCGGTTGTATAAGTTTTGCACATGTGTGTCAATTTAATCCTTTTTACAAAATTACATTTGCTCAAAATGTTGAACGAAAACGTTATAGTACAACCATACACATGCAGGTATTTGCAATATGGGAGCAGAAAACAAATAATAATATATATCTATGTATTTTGTGCTACAAACCCGTATGTATTTAATAGGTGCTGATGTGCTTCACATGAAATTGACCTTTGCTCTTTCTTGTCGGAAAATATATATTATTTTGTTGTTATTGTTATATTGTTCGTCATTGCCTTGCCTATGCACACATAGCGCCATCATCGTGTAACACTCACCGTTGTTGTTGTTGTTATTGTTATTGTCGTTCACATGAAATGATTGCTCAGGTGTTTGCCTTTTTTCAATCTCAATTTCTTTTCATACCATTTTATGAGTTTGTGGATTTTTTCTTAAACACGTGGTTCTTGGATTAATTTGTTGCAAACAAGAAATGCTGCCATTATTCTTCGAAATTTCATTTGGTTCTAATTAAATGATAAAACCCTGTAAAAAAATAATCTATATTTCACTTAGTCCCAAAATATGAAGATGTTGGTTTTAATCCTTTGCTAAAAGTGGGCTGTTTATTGCCGGTTTTATCTCTGTCTCATCATTTTAAAGGCTTTATATTACAAATACAAAATGTGTTGAAATACAAGTTTATATAGTTTAATACTAGGAACAGATTCCATAACAAAAATATAGACCGACTACTCCTACCGAATTCACATTTTCTCCATGGATGAAGTTAATCGATATAGTGCTCATTATAATATATGCCACTCAGATCTGCTGTAGTCGCAGTGATTTTCGTTACTGTAAAATAACATTGGCTAAAAAAATCGATAGATCTAGTGGATGACACACTTGTATGTTTTGGATTAATAATTGTTTTCTTTTCTGTACTAAATGGATAATAAAAAATAAATAAGCGGATGGCAAACATTTATTTTGGTCTCATATTTATTTCACAAAAATGTGACAACTATCAGAAAAATATTAATTCTGAACACGACATATTAGTAAAAAAATCCCGATGCACATAAAAAATGTGTTGAAACTCTTCCATACGAAACAGTCGATGCACATATGTATTTACCAATGTGCAACCGACAAATACAATGAAGCATATTCTTTTCGCACTCAGCATCGCACAAAGCAATGCAATAAATATCGTCTAAAAGTGTTAAAATTGTCGCTCGCAACCAAAATGCCAGCAGTGACTGAAACTGAAAGCAACAAACGCAAAGAGCAACTGAAGTGCAACTTAAAACCCCTCGAAAGCTAGAAGAAAACTAGACGTCGACGTCAGATATCACCACGACGAATTAGAGAATACAAACCAAAGCACTTAGTAAATACCGTAAAAGTGGAAAAAGTTATGTGTAAGCTAAATGCTGAAAACAAAATAGACCCTCATAATACGTTATGACTACAAAAATTTGCAAAAATATTAGCACAGGTACATCAAAAGATACACACAAGTATGAAACAATTCCAACTGTTGCCAAAAAAACTACCTTAAGTTGGCACAAAATTGTCAGAAGCAACGTTTAAACAGATAATAAATAGTCAGCTGAGAGAAAAAAATTTACAAAATTGTTTGCATGAAATTTAGTCAGTTTGAGCTTGGGTTATCATTAATGTAAACACATCAAAGAAATTTTATAAGGTTACTCTTAAGGCATGGTGTTCCGCATGAAATTCTTCCTCGGTTATGTACAAACAAGTAGTGTTCCAAAGTAAACAGGACTTAAAAAAAAACAGAACAAATGGTTTTTTCGGCAAAATCAATTTATTTTACTCAAAATAGTCTCCTTCTGCTTTAATACAGCTTTTACAGCGGTGCAAGTGTTTTGAATGGCCTCTACGTCTGCATAACGCTCTCCTTTCATGGGCAAATGCATTTTTGCGAAAAGAGAGAAGTCCAACGGTGCCACATCAGGTGAATATGGGGAGTGGTTGATGGTTAAATTGTGATTTTTGGTCAAATAATCGTCCTTCGAATGTTGGATTCTGAACAATTTTTGGTCCTCAGTCAATTTGTGCGAAACAAACTGTGCACACACCTTTCGTAAGTCTAAATGTTCGGTCAAAATGCGATATATCGATGTTTTGGAGATGTTCAATTCCATTTCCATGAATTTCAATGATGCTTTCGGCTGATTTTTGAAGAATTCACGCACAGTTTCGATGGAATTTTCGGTGATCACGGATTTTTATTGGCCCACATGTTGATCGTCATTTATGTCCTCACGACCATTTTGAAAACGTTAAAACCACCCGTTGACTCTAATTTCGGTTAAAGTTTTACCAATTTTAAAAAAAAATTTTATGTTGACTCTTTGCTCGAAACTCATTTTCACACCGAAAAAACAAATATACTGACACTTAAAACGCAATAACTTCACTTCAAATTAATGAAATGTTACGAAATTCTCTCTGAACAATCAATAAAGATATCAGATTCTAACGCAGCTGTCGACATAAAGATGGCGCCACCAGGGGGCGTTAGATTTAAAAAGTCCTGTTTACTTCGGAACACACCACGTATATGTCGTGTATCATAGTTTTCTGTGCAGGGAATTTCGCGGTCATATGCTATCAATTACTTAGTGGCCTGCATTTTTCCTATTCTCTCTTTCCGCAAATGCATGCGTACACAAGAAGTTAAAACTACACGAAATTGCCCACAATCGGTCGTAAATGCTTGCAGAGAAACGATTTGAATTTTGTTGCAATTATTGATGCCGGTATATTTTTATATGTATTCGGGTATATACACGGTCTGTCGCAAAAGAAACAGGACTGTTAAAAAAAACAACAAAAAATTAATATTAATATTTTTTTATTCAAAATAGTTTCCTTGTGCTTCGATACAGCATTTAGCCCGGTCAATTAGCATTTCAAATGAGTGTTTAAGGTCATTTTTCGGAATGCTCTTGAGAATATCGGTCGTCGCCTTTTGGATAGCTAAACTGTCCTGAAACCAGTGCCCTTTCATCGGCAAATGAAGTTTTCCAAATAGGTAAAAATCACAGGGTGCCAAATCAGTTGAGTAGGGTGAGTGATTAATGGTTAATATGGAGTTGTTTGTCAAAAAATCAGTGACAAGCGTCGACCGATGACACAGCGAATTATCGTGCAACAGGCGCCAGGACCCTGTCTCACGGTATTGTGGTCGAGCACGACGAATGCGTGACAAAAGACGCTTCATAATACCAAGGTAAAACACAGCATTAATCGTTTGGCCATGTGGGATGAACTCTCGGTATACAATACCCTCGGAATCGTAAAAACAAATCAGCATTGTCTTTATTTTTGACTGCTGAAGACGACCTGATCGTCACAGAGGTTCTCACGTTCTTCTTGGAATCGCTTAAGCCACTCATGTACATTACTACGGGATAGGCCCTGATCACCATAAACTTTTTTCATCATTTGAAATGTTTCAGTAAACGTTTTCCCAAGTTTAAAACAAAATTTAATATTTGCTTTTTGCATTTTACGACCGATGACCAAAAGCTGCTTTCAAATTTTTTTCCACAAAATGTACTTTAAGTGCACAAATATTTAGTGCACAGTACGTACCGATTGAAATGTAAAAATACTGAAACATTATATATTTCCTTTGATATCGTTATAGTTCTTAAGTAGTTTTCTCTTAAGTCCTTAAAAAGGCATTTCATTAATATTTGTTAGTAACTAAATATTTAAAAATTCATAGACATTATTTAGTTTATGAATTTGTTAACTCTTAAACAAAAATATTCAAAAAACTTGTCGTAATAAATTCCTCTGTTCAAATATTACAATATGTTTGTTCTAACAATTATTGTAGGCAATTTCTTTTTCTATATTAAATTATGAAATCCTACACAATCACATATTTAAACCTTTTGAATTATTAAATTTGATAAACTCAACTGAATTCCAATCGAATGGAGCGGAAATAAAATATTTATGCTTATACTAGGAACTTTTGGCTGAATAGCTTTTAGCTTAACACACAAGTGAGCAAGTAGCTTTAAATATTTATATGTAGCATTTTGTGAGTAGATATTGTACTTATGTATTACGTATATGTGTATGTTACAGACTGCCAAGTGCCAAATGCCAAGTGAAGTCATTGCTTTTGAAAAGTTTCTTCTGTGCTACGGTTAAGTGGTCAAGGTGCAGAAAGTTTCGAAAAACTATTGAATCACTCTAAATGGTTGAACAGATGACTGCACTAAAAGAAATTTCGCAGACCAGAGTTAAAGTGAATCAATTGAGTTTGGTGAAATAAATTAAATAGAGTGAAAAGTAATAATGATACATAAATAATTTTAATGACATACATGTGCAAATATATTCACAAAAACTTCGTTTCAAATCTTTGTTAACTTGTTGGACAGTTTACTGAAATGATTAACAACATCAACAATAGCAAGTATAATGATAGAATAATTATAAAATCTAGTGGATTGTACAAGTAGCAATAGATTATGTACTCTCGCCACGCATTAAAAAATTCAAACGAGGTGAATGGCAACTCTGTCTGGTCCAAACGTGAAATTATCTGCTCATCGAAGTGTTATCTCAATAAATTCATTGATTGATGTGATGTGTGGGTAGTGGCGTCATCTTTCTGATCATTCTTTCATCATTTTTAAAGAAATATGGACCGATGATTCCAGAGGCTAAAAAACCATACCAAACCAAATGCGGCAATTTTGCTTGTTTACATACTATAGAGGCCCTATGTTCCACCTAGAGCGAAGAAGAGTCGCTTCGGAGCGTAAGTCCGAGTTGCTGCGAATAGCGCCGAATAGTCTTTCCACGGTCACCGTATACACTATCAGTTAGGGCTGTTATATTTTCGGTTGAATATTCTCCAATAATGAATTCTGGGTCTCCAGATGGGTGATGGTGTTGCAAATAGTATGCTGAGTAAGCCGAATATGTTGATCATAAGCTGAGCGAAGCGCGAGAAACACATTTATTAGTAAGTGAATTTTCGTAATAAAGTTGAAGGATTTGTAAAAGTTGTTCAGGCGTAAGTCTTTCATGATGAAATGCCAAATAATATTGAACAAAAATAACATGACAGCTTGACATGACTCACGCGTGATCTTGTAAAAAAGGCCACTGAAAAAAGTACCTTTACTTGTATCATCCGTTGTTATAGCTTCAGTACAATCGAAATTAACGTTTTATGTTTTGTTTATATAATTTTTTTGTCCATTTTTACCAATTGTGCGTAATTGTGAGATGAAACTCAATTAAATTCAACTTCTCCTTCTCTCATATTGGAATTGCAGTTAATTGAATATTTTGTGACCTTAGATAAAGATTTGACAACTGTGCCTCAGCCGATGTCGTGTGCACCTTGGTTACCCAAACACTAAAATTTGAAAGTCATAGCAAAACATAGATGTTATTAAAAATTAACACAATATGAAATTTTAGACTGAGAGTAAATTGTATTAAATTACGTTAATGAAATTCTGATAAATCAATTACAATATTAAAACATTGCCCAGAATTTCCTACATTTTGTTTGTGCCAATACTTTCACGCTACATATGTATATCTCTAGGGATATGTGTGTACAATAACAATAAACAATTGGTGGCCGAAAACCATTCAGGCGTACCTTATGCTATACAGCAGAAAACGGAAGTGAGCATCAATAAATGCATGGCATAACGGGCACACAAAGCCATTTGGCATGCCGATAAACATTCCGCTATAATTGTAATTAACACATAGATTTACATACCAGGCCATACACATATGCGCCTGAATGTATGCTACATTATGCCGCGAACGGTGAATTTGCGATAGTGCTTGTATGTGTGTGTGTGACCATGTCGCTATCTGCCGTGCACCCAACACAATTTTATTAATAATTTACATTCATTCGCATGCAATCGTCCACACTTGCTGAACATAACGAGCCATGCAAATGAATGAATATGCATGAAGTGCATTAAGGCGGCTGCGTAGCAGTGGTCACCGAGGCAACTTTGTAATACGCCAAAAATTAGTGTTCGGGAAAGTGTATTCGAAGAAGTTCAGTATCAGCATTGAAGCGGAGGTTTTAATGTTGGACACGTTATTGTGGTAGGATAGTTCTAATCTAGAATAAATATAATCGAATATGATGGCTTATATATAAATTTTACGGAAAATCGTACTCGTATGAGGTTGAAACTGTGTTTCGTGAGAACTTCTATTGAATGAAGGTAACACCTTGCAATGAGCTAATAATTCGGAACCAAATTTTGGCATCTCAAGCGAGTTACCGAAAACGAAATATTACTTCTTGGATACTAAAACTTATACCATAAATACATCCTGAAACATACTAGGATATTAAGTAAAGGGCTGTTAAACATTGTTTTACTATTCTGTGAAGCTTAAGTGGAAAGAGTAACTCAATTTTTGGAATGTTTAAATAAATTTGAATACTGTATCTTATAACTGTAGGCGTAATTTTTGCCTTCCATGCATACATAATTATATGTAGTATCAGAATTACCACATGAATACTCCACACCATGCAATTACCTGAGCACTTGTTTGGACCCATTCGCCGACTCTTAGTAGGTAAAGCAAAATTGCAAAGAGATTGCTCATTTTCATTGCGCAATTGCAATTAATTTTCAAATCACGTTTATTACACGTTCTCTCCATAATGCTGTATGTATAATAATACATGCGAGTGCACACATACATATATACATATATATGCGGCTTACACTATTAGCAAACATTGCCAATGTTTGTCATAGCTCATACCCCTTGACTTAAATATACAGTGGAGGCAATACTGGTGTGATCAGCTGAACGCGCCAGCCTTAGTAGTTAAAATATTGAAAAAGTGACTGATTGCCTACAGACATCAAAACGAATTCCCAGTTCGTCCGCGCGAGCTCAGTGAATGCATAATTAATTCACAATACAACTGCAGTAAAGCGGTAACAGCTCAGATTTCGTGCAATTTACATGGTTTTGCTGGCTTGCGTAGTCCTTTTCGTCGTTTTCGTATTCAACAAATTCCGGTATACGCTGAGCATGTCGGTACGCCTCGGACTCGCAAGAAATCAGTAATGCTTCTACGGATTGTGCCTTAGTATTTTCTCTCCACATATACTAGAAATTAAACGATATATATACTATATATCAAACTTTAAAAATTTCTGCGACAAAGTTTTATTATCTCAATTAGACGACTAAACATAGTGATTTGAAATTTGGAAATTTTTCATTAAAAATAAAAAAAGTCTCTGAGAATAATAATTTAGTCGCTGGAATTTTTAAAGCTTGAATAGTGGATTTCCTGAATCTGTGAAGGTTACGAGTATTTTGGAGAAACGAAAATTAGTTGGTGAAATCTTAGTTTGAATGAAAAAACGAAAACTCTTATGTTAAATGAGTGGGAACCTAAAAAAAAAAATAGCGACCCCTCAGAGTTCAGCTACAGCGCCTGGCTTGAGGGAGGATTTTTGTTTTGTCAATCACTAACATTTGAGGGGGTAAGAGTTGAAAAAAACATTCAAAAATGTTTTTTGAAGCACCCTAATATATATATCCACTTTGTATATTCTTAAATACATAAACATACTAAAGTTGCTAGAAGAATCAGAATTGGACAGTTAAATATCGCGGAAGTCTATCCCAGGATCAAAAGAGACACGTCGCTTCAATTGACAGAGTGGATTTTGGAAACATGTCTGTTTTAATAACAATAACTGTAGCTATTTATAAATTATAAAATTAAATATCATATAAGCGAGTCTTACTGTACCTACAGAAATCGCTAACACATATAATGTCTTACCCGGTGCTTTTATTGGAAGGGTTGACCAAAATTGTTGGATAGTACCCAAAAATTACCCAACAGTTACCCAACGACTTTTCGAAATCATTTTATAAGCGATAAATTTCAAGAAGTAGTGCTTTCTACAAGGGTCAAACCACGTCAAGTGGTCCATGAAAATTTCGAAAAATCTCCGATTTTGAAAATTAGCAGTTCAATAGTAAGGGGACCAGACGCATACCCCGTGATATAAATATTTCGTTAAAATCCTTTTTTGTTTTTTTTAAGTTACTGAAGGTTGAAATTTAGAGGACGATGAAATTGTAAAATTGTTTTCTCATAAACTACTTGAGATAAATAGATGAAACTTTGTGGAGTCAAAGAAATATGTTCGTGCTATATTATAAATATTTTTCCATGATCTGTTTGTTCAAATAATTATATTTTACATAACTTTTAGTTAAACAATTGAAAATAAAAATTGAAAAGTATGTGACACAACACGGAAAATATTCACCTTTAATAATCTGCAAACAAAAATTTTGTTCATTCAAAGATTTTGAGTTTTTTGTCCCCCTACCTACATACATTTTAATTATGGAGCAGCGAATTTTTCATGGACCACTTGACGTGGTTTGACCCACAATACGGTGTGATGCATGAGGTGAGTTTTAAAGTGAGAAAGTCGAGAAAAGTCACAGAAAGTGAAAAAGTGATTGCGGTTGATACCGGAGAGAAAGCAAAAGATAATTGATTAACAAATATTCACATATGTTAAAACAAAGACATACACATAATCTTACACAAACATATTTAAAGCTGTTCAAAAATACATAAGTTGCTTCTTCTAAGACAGTGTTGCATACCACGCGAAGTTTTTAAAGCATGACAACTGTATCTATACTCAGCTTAGCTTCTAACGATTTGCCACAGACTGGTTTCCTTGTCATCGAATAACAAAAAAGAAAGAAGAAGATAGCCAGAGCCAGAAACAGCTACTGCGGTCACGAGTAAGCACGTCACGTATGAATGGCGCATTGGCAACTAGTCGGAGTGTCCGGAGAATCCGGGAACGCTGGTTTACGAGTAAGTGTTGCACAATTTGTACTTCAATAGTTTTGGTCAACAATTATAGGATTGTCATATGTTTTCAAAATTAGAATAACA
The DNA here is from genome assembly GCF_016617805.1 of Bactrocera tryoni. NCBI lineage: Eukaryota > Metazoa > Arthropoda > Insecta > Diptera > Tephritidae > Bactrocera > Bactrocera tryoni. The sequence continues at coordinate 17,024 of NW_024396487.1, forward strand.
AATAAATAAGATAAAGAAAACTTTACAGACTAATGGAACACTTCGAAAGATATTACTAAGGTTCACATTTTGTGGTGACAACTTGCACCGGTATAAAAATTTTAATTAAATGGAATTTATATGTATGCCAACAGAATTTTTCTAACTGTAGACATACAAATATTGACAGAAGAGTTGCCACCTGGTTAACAAATTTAGAAAAGTAAACTTGCGATTCGAAAACAAGTTGGATATAAAGTTCAATACAACTGTAAGGTTTTGAGGGATATTATTGGATTTCACATTTTTCGAATAAGGTTGCCACCTGCTAAAAATGAAACTCAGTGAAAATAATAAAGCAACTGAATGTTGATAAATGATTATAAGAAGTTCTAAGAGGGGCAGGGATTTCAAATATTTGTAGAATAGTTGGATATAAACAAATTAAGAAAATTTTATATTATAAGTCATGAACTAAAATAAAAACTTAAAAAATTAATAAATTAACAAAGTGGAAATATTATGGGCGACGGTACATTGTTTTTAAATTAAAATTGATAAGAAAATCAAATTTTCGCAATATTAATATCAACTCACTTAAGAACCCTTAGACTATTTTGTAGTTTTGTAATTTTTTTCACGAGCTCAGCACTTATTCCAAAACTGTGACAGAGAGGTGTGCATAAATTAGTCCCATATAACTGATCTACAATCATTGGGTTGCTCATGTATGTTATAAACATATTTTTTTATGTGTCGCATACAAATAAAGAACTGTTTACAAACCATGCGCCATGGCGTATGAGTAACAAACATACTGTTTGTATTGCAATTTAACCGTCCATTAGCTTTATGAATCGGTTTGCAAATCTGTATAAGTGCCCAACACATTCAAATGTAAATATTTTATTTATACAAATATTTAATTTTATATTAACCATCATTTTCATACCACAGCGCCGCACAGTTGTTTGCTTATGATTGCACCATTACAGGCACACGCACAATGCGATGAAGTCACACGTGGATGCGGACATCGAAACGGTCGACAGTGCATACTGTGAGGATTATGCACTAAACGTGCCTGACACTTTTGAAATGTGCGGACAGGAGCTATTCGCCAGTTGCGAGGCTGGCGAGTGGACTTTGTGTCAGCGTTCGCGTTGCTTTGGGCGCAACACGGCCACACAAAAGCGTGAGTTTAAATGTCGCTTTTCGAAGGGCATGGAGGCAAAGAACGACTACAGTGTATCACATTGCCCCATTAGTCGGCCGAAGTGCTGCAGCGAGCGGTGCAAGGGGGCTTGGCGTATCGAGCCATGGTCCGAGGTAAGAAAGCTTTCGTGTGAGTGTATATTTTTTTCATCTCTGAGTAATTTTTTTACCTACTTCTTTTTTACCTCTCTGTTGCACTCTCTTGCAGTGAAATTCACAATGCGGTAATCAAGGAATTGAATACCGAATTATATAATGTGCTTGGTATGGCAGATGTCGACCAGCAAGGAACACTCGTCGGTAGTAGCCGCGCTCAACAATGAGGAAGAGGCCGCCGTACGTTGAAAAAAGTGAGTGGAGCTCGTTTTGCACATTACCGTTAGATAATACAAATATGTTACTCGAAACTTGAAATACAAGATCTCCATCGACGCCTACTAAAAAAAGTTAATGTAGATGTTTTTTGAAGATGATTCTTCTGGTAGGGACGAAACGCTTGTTATTGCAGCGAATACCAAATTTAGCTCAAACTGATGAAACAAACAATTATTTTACCTATTTTTTTAGAAATCTGACTTCAAATTAGCCTTTTTTGAGGCTTGCCAAGGCTTAATTAAATTTTTCTTACATTTGTCAGAGCTTCGGCCAGGGTGACCTTTAGTGCTTACAACGAATTTAAGTTTGTTTTGTTTCGACAAATTTTTGTAACAGTAATGATGCTTTTGATGATTTGGAGTCCTCAGTTACGTTGTCAAGCATTTCCTCGTTGTTGCAATCATTCTAGTTTTTTTATACAAGTTTAGCGAACAAAGCAGTTTCAAAATCAAAGCATTAGTCAAAGTGTGTTGAGTCGGTATTAATAGAGTTTAAAGATGTTAGTAAAGCTGTCCAAACTGTGTTTGTTTGTTTATAAAATTTATACTCAAAGGTCACTATGTAATTAAATTTTTTAATTGGATGCCTGAATTTATTTCCTTGTCTTTTTGTATTAAACATTTTGTATACTATGCATTAGCAGCACATCTCTTCTCATGAAATTCATAAAAATCTTTATTTACACTCACACTTTTTCTACCATTTCATTCATGTTTCAGTGAAGTAATTGTAAGCCAACCTTTCATAGGAGAGGTTAAGTAGGCATAGCAGTTCATCTTAATTTACATATTAACTAAGGTAGCTTTGCAATAAAGGCATAACAAGAATGGTTGTATGTGTCAAAATATATAGCGGTGAACTCCAGATCAACAGTCAATTGTTAAGGAGTGGCAAGTGGTGGATACTTACATTGAATTGATTAAGTTGTTTATATATGCATGATAATGCCAATTTGCCTAGCATACAGACTAAATTTAATCTAATCGAACTAACAATGAACCTAACATTATCTAATCAAGATACTCTCATACACATACATACTAAGTATGCACTTACAAATGTTAGTGTATGTGCATCTAAGATTGTGGCAAGAGACTTGCTCATTTGAGTAGCTTCACAGTAAGACAATCTTCGCCAGCTTTGCATTGTTTGCAGAACAAACAGTGGTACATACAAGCACGTGTGCGTTGTTAAGCATAACAGTAGAGAGATTTAGCTTTAGAAGACATCTAGGCATGCCAAAATCAACGCTGGTACGCAGCCATCAAGTATGCTTAATGCAGAAGCTATTACAATCGCACCGCTGCAGTTGCTGACCGCTGCCACAAATACAATATGCAACGTTTAATTTCCACTTCCTGCCAGCAGCCTCTTGTCTACCACTGATCTTTACAGTTAAATAATCGTACATATAGTCAAGCATGGTCACCAAACCAATTTATGTAAGTGTTCCATGAGCGTAAGTAGGGTGCGGAATTTTAAAACTCATTTTCTGGTTCTTGTAGAAGTCCAAACTATGTCAATAATCTATAAAATAGGAAAGCCTACGTGCAGAGGGATTCCAGCAAACTATTTTGAAAAGTTATAAAAGATTTGACTACCTTTTACCAACTGCCTTTTACTGACTGACTACTGACTAAATTTTTGTAAATTTCTTTTCTTTGTAGTTAAGAATTTGGCTATCCTTTATATTAGTGTCACTAAAAGAATATCAATAAATTCCAAAAAAAATCTTACGGATTTATGGTCTTAACAAAATTCGTTGACTTTTTGAAACTAAGTACTATTAACAAGCTCAATGTAGACATCAGACTCTTCTACGATTTACTGTCGGATAATTTGGCCAGAAAATGTCTTGATATGTATAACTTGTGCCACAGATCTCTGTACTACTTTTCAGTTTAATATTTCGTACCGTATATACTTCTGGTATGCCAAACCTATATAAAGATTCTCGGTACGAATAAATTTGCCCATAGAGAGAAAGAGAAAGAGAGAGAGAGAGAGGGGAAGAGCGACATAGCTGATAGTTGAACAACAATGTGGTCGGCCAATAACATGCAATGCCATTTTTTACTACGAATATATTTTAAGATCAATTACATTTAGCTCATTGACCATAAGAATTTCGTCTGCAATAAAATCTGTGCTATAATTTCGCACTGACCAGCACATCAGCGAAAACGTAAAGTCATTTCACTTTGCTACATTTTAATGTATCGCCATGCTCTTTGCCAATTAATTATGTAGATATGTATATACTTATTAGAAAAAGCTCTTAAACTTACGCAACAAAAACTCTGGCAGTGCCAAAACATGTTCCAGGCAAATTGGCTTACATCATCAGCAAAATGGAAACTAAACAAATTTGGCTCCACGTTGTCTACACTTCAGTTATAAGGGACGGTTTTTTTCAAACGCCAGAGAGACGCTAGTGTTACACACTTCATTACAATTTTACTTTAAGCTTGTGTGTGACTTTGTTGGCAGCAAAGATAAATATATAAGAAACTTGTGCATGTATTCTTGTGTTTGAAGGATATTAGCAAATGTGTTTTGACCCTAAAACGGTCTCTAAATAGGTAGGTTAGGTTAAGTTAGGTTAATCTGGTCGGCCAATAAACATGGACCAGTTTCAGTCTTTTCAATACCAGATAGAATTCAGTTGCTGGGTCAAAGAGGAGTAGTCATCCTTTAGGATATCTGCGCTTAACGCGAATTTTAACAGTCTCTGTGGCCTCACTTGCGATACCTTCTCCTTTTGTCAATGCGTGACAAGAGATTCTACATTGCTTTCCTCGTGCCCTGGTGCCCTGCTCTAGACATTTCCTGCAGTCTTCTCGATCTGTCAGTCCCATCCCCAATTATTTTCCCCGTTAACTATATACTCACTAGAATAATCCTAAATCTCCTAATAATATCAGTTTAGTGTATAGCACGAACGTCGCATTCACCAAAAGATATACAAGAATTCAGAATTAACGGGAAAATCATTGATTTTTAAGTCAACTTTTTAAAAGAAGCATCAGATTTCACATGGATTAATATTTTTAGGGTCTTGTTAGGGAGTCTGGAACCATAAATTACCGACGATATATAAATACTGCAATATTTCAAACTTTTGTATCTAATTGTTGGAAACTCAAAAAACATTATAGATGGTTAACAGTCTAAAATTTAATGACTAGTTTAACACTATTGGATATTCACAGAAAGTACTTTTGTATGTATGTAAACTTTGTACGTGTTTCTTCTGGCTTATGCTTGCGGCAAGCTGACTAACATTTATGTGGCGCCCATGATCTCAATCGCAATTTTTTTAGTTCTTTCGTTGTGACTATTTTGTCGTTATTTATGTCAGCTACATTATCCTTCGCTGCTTGAAGGGGGCGATCAACTCCTCAGTACATTTATTGTTTTTCTTGCAGTGTGTAATAATTTTTTATTTTTCCTCTTTGTATAATATTTGAAGCCACTCATTAGTGCCTTTGTTGTGCCACATTAAACTACCAAAATGCATATGCACAGAGTTTTTATATGGCCATATTTTGAATATGTGAACACTTTATGGTACCATTTAAGAGCTCAAGTAAATTGTGTAAAGAACGATATTGCGTAAAAGTAATAACATTATATTGGTGCGCCATTTTATATAGCCATTAATTACTTATACATATCTAACAATGAAATGAAAATTTGTAGAATTAGTTTCCATATTAAATCCTGAGAGAATATTACTGAAGTTTTAAGGAGATTATGAGCTGGCCGTTTTAATAAGTTTATGAGTGCAACATTGCAGATTTAAACTGTTGATTTTGGTACCCTTCTAGAATATTCAATAAATATTGTCTTATATTGAAGCGAGACAGTCCTTAAAGTCCAATAAGAGGTAACGACAAAAATAGTATTCAACAATGTTGTATTAAAACCACAACATTTGAAACATTGTAAAAATTGTTAAAAAGCTAAAGTTTCTTACAACAGCAAGCATTTCTAAGAAAATAACAGCAACTTTGCTTGAACATTAAGACTGAATAATATTTTCCCACCAGAAGAAAGTAATATTGCGAATAAGAGGTGAACACAAAGCCTTCAGGAGTTTAGGATACAATAATTCTCGTCCGTGCTTTGCCATGAATACTTGGATTGTCTGAAAAGAGATATAGTATACACTTTAAGAAGCTTTTTTAGTGAGTCCCCCACTTAGGAATATTTTGAAGGTCTACAATACTCCAGTCACTACTTAAATTACCTAGCATCTTGTAGCAATAGAAGTGGGTATTTTTCATACAATTTCATGGTACTCCTGTTGCATTAAAAAAAATACAATGTATTCGAACTATAAGGTACGAAACTCTTAAAATTTAAAAGAGACTATCTCACATATTACTGTCACACACAAATAATATACTATTACAGAAAAGAAAATATAATACATACAAAAAAGCACACGGAAATTGTAAAGAGGACAAAAATATTTAATTACTCATCAGTATTTATTTGGTCGCCTTCAAAGTAATCCCCACCAAACGAAACACACTTATACCATTTTTCCAGTCCTCGAAACTCTTTTCATAAGCACTTTTTTGAATGGCCTTCAGCGATTTTTGTTTTATCTCTTCGATCGACTGAAAACTGGTTCCACGTAGCGCCAATTGTGGAATAAGAAATAATATCACGGCGCCAAATCTGGTAAATACGGTGGTTGCTCGATGGTACTCATACCATTTTTGGCTTTGAATTCGGTCACAATGGTGGCTCGTTGCGATAGTGTATTGTCATCGTGTAAAATTCGTGAACTCTTTATTGACCGTCTGGCCCTCCTGAACAAATTCATGATGATACACTAAGCCACGAATATCGTAATCGTCGTTTTTTTCCCTCCACTTCGATGATAGTTGACTTTTTTAAATGTCGAATTCATTAACTCATGCTTCCTCGGCAGTTATAACGCTCTCCTTGAATGTAGGAGTTTGCACATTCAAGCATGTCTAACGAGACCTGTTTACGGTACTCGTTTTGAAAAAAATCAACTTTATCAGGACGAGTTGAGTAAACACGCGTTCCATACCCAAAATATCCACAAAAACCATTCGAACGGGTCTCGCGAGGGATGTCGAGCTGTCTTGCTATTTTTTCAAGACCTGCCTGACGATCTTCAAGCCGCATATGCTTCACTTTTTTAATATTTTCATCAGTTGAAGAGATCGAAGGTAGTTCAAAACGAGGCATGTCTTCCATAATATCTCGACCGTCTAGTAAATGGCCTTGTAATTGAGTATATAAGAAAGTATTTCTGAGGTCAGAATTCTATTTTAAATGTTCCTTGTCTTATTAGAAATCATCTTGATCCTTAAACCGACATTTTTTCAAAGATAGGCAAATATACATCAGAGCTAAAGGAAACGCAAAATACAAACACCACACACCTTCGAAATAAAGGCGAGAAGAGAGAAGCTACCGTAAACGGTCAAGTGACGAAAATCCTCAAAAAAGAATACAAAGTGTATGCAAGGAATATATCTGTTCAAAGATTCTATGTGTGTAAAAACTGTAGAGAGCGCTTCGAATCTTGTAACGCACAAAGTATTTTTCTCTGAAAAGAGCATACCAACAACACCAGTGCAAAATGCACAAGTGCCGAGTGCTGGCTAAAAGCGTTGCAGTAGTTGCACCATTCAAGATGTAGTTGGCATTGTATTGTAAGTATGTATGTGTATATGTGTTGCTGTATATCTGTCAAAAGTGTTAGCAGCAAATGTTAAAAACCAAACACTTCCATTCTTCGTTTCTTTTTAACTTTCTTAAGTTACTATTTTTTTCCTTTTAAGGGCTTTGCACGCTTTCAATTGCATGGATTTGTATTTCAACTAACGAATAATGAAATTTTAAGACAAAAGAAAGATATAGATTATAGTATTATGTAGGCGAAGTACAAAAGGCTCATTGAAAATAAGAATTGAAAGGAGAGTCACTCCTCCATGCCGCATATCCTTCCTACCATTAACTCAGCTCTATAAACTCAACATTAACATGACCCCTACTTACTAAGAACACTTATACAACTAAATTTTATTTCCGCGCACCAAGCAAACTGGATTTATGTTCACAGTTGGACATTTGAATAAATCTTCTAAGCGAGCTAATGCAACGCATTGCAGCTTTCGCTGCACTCTCCCGCATTTCCTGCCTATTTACACGCTTCGTGGTTAAACAGACTGACTCATAGACAGAAAATCAGTTGAACCAAATACTGTGATTAATCTAGGTGTCTAAGTTCACAAAAGCGCCATTAAGCCCGACAAAGCCAGTGAACCGTTGTGCAATTCAGCTTGCTGTCCTATAAAACAAGTTGAAGGGAAGCGTGCAGTTGAGTCAGATGCACCGCGGTTTAGAAATCCAATAAAATGCATATTAGCCGCGACACATTGGAAGTGTATTGAAGCTTAATGCCGCATTGCGTAACTGGTGCTTAAATCCATTAAGGTGTCAAACAGAACAGCTTTTGCGGTCCAAAGTGACTGCTTGCACTAACTTCTTCTTCAGCGTACACACTTGTATAATCCACTTTATGTCAACCACTTGTGATATAATGTATTTGACTGGCATAACGTTGAGCTTTTTAGGGTGAGGACTCGCTCGATCATTTCGACAGGCGACTGACATGTGTGACGTTTTTTTCCAAGGCCTGAATCAAAGCGGGATTATGACCTTACAGTTTATACTTTACATATCCCCAAAGAAAATAAAATAACGCTGTGGTATCATATGATCTCGGTATCCAATCGACCGACCCAAAACTTTAATTATCTTCTTACCGACACGTTACCTCAACAAATCCATTGATTCGTTAATCTTGTGATGTGTGTTGAAACCAAATGTCAACAAAATCCCGAGCTTCAATCTTAGGCATAAAATAGTCTGTTATCACAGCGCGATAATGGTGTCCGGTTACGTTCTTATCGGCATCATTTTTGAAGAAAATTTAACCGATGATTCCACCGGTCAAAAACCATATCCAACCGTTGCTTTTTCTGCATGAAATGGCAGCTCTTCAATACGCTCAAGTTGCTGTTCGTCCAAAATGTGACAATTTTGTTTTATTTATACCCATTGAGCCAGAAATGAGCCTCATCGTTGAACAAAACTTGGCTCGATAATGTCGGATCTTCTTGGAACTATTTAAGAGCCTATAGAGCGAAGTGATGTTGCTTTGGATGGTATAGTGGTTTCAGTTCCTGCACAAGATAAGTTTTCAATTCAAGATATCGACGTAAAATGCTCAAAGTGTAAGTCAGTCCGAATTGCCACGAACGGCGCCGAATCACTTACCACGGTCTTCGCGTAGACTTTCAGCTATGGCAACTTTATATTCTTCACTGCGTGCTGGACGAAGTCTATTCCGTCGAATACAATAATGAGTACCTTGTCTTAAGATGGGTGATGGTATTGCGAATAGTACGCTCAGTGCTCCCATTATATCGACCATAAGTCGAGCAAAGCACGCGTAACACTTTCTTTACAGAACCTGAATTTTCCAGTTTACGGTTTGCGCCTTCGATAAACTTAGAGCAAAATACATATCACATTTTTATTCGAAATATCTAAATGTGATTTTCAATGTTTGGCGCTTGCCAATAAAATTGTGCGAATTCGTATGATTAAAATTTGTAAACTCTTCGGAGTTCATTTAAATTATCTGTGTGTTATCCTTAACCAAGAAACCATAAAATCATGGTTAAATATTTGGCCTAGGAGTGTAGCTCTCGCTTGTTATACAAGTATCTATGCATACTTACTGAAGCACTCGCGGACCTTTTCATATTCACTAAAATCGGGTAGTCTAACACACACGAGCTTAATATGGATTTGCTATTTTTCTGATTTTTTAACAAAGCAACTTTATTTTTACTGTTTAGAGTATTTATTTTTCGCACTTATATAAGCTTTCTTCACGTTTTTTGTTCACAAGCCTACCCAAAGTCGCTCAAGAAACCCAAACCTTTTCTGCTATCTCCGCCCTGCAATCATATTGTTATGAAAATGCAAATTTACAAAAGTTTTGCCATCACCGATTCTTCACTAAACGGTATTGTGTACGCTGGGGGCTGGGAAACCAGCAGCCAAATAAATATATACACAGACAAACTGCGAGGTTATGGTCAGCAACCAAACAGTCTACGAGGAAACCAACCAAGCGGATAAACAGAATTCAAAGTTTACTTCAATCCGTCAGAGTTGCGTAGAATAAAAGAGTGCTTCAATGGGAAAAGAACATACACACTCGCACTCAGGCATCGAAACTTGCACTACCGCTCGTTGGATCCTTGTTGACCACAGATGCGGCATCCTCCGCATTCACCTTTGCTTTCATTGAACAGCAAGAAGCCTCATCTGTCCCACTGTGTTAGCCGACAGCACTTACGCTATGACTACTGAGGGCTCTTCAGCTTGGCAACGTTACTCGGTTTGAACAAAAAGTGTGGCAAAAAGGATAATCTCATACATTTTTCCTCTTTACAGCGATTCGATAAAATGATTTGCAAACAAATTGGATCAGAGAATTCGATTGAGTTGTGTGAGCATGAATCAAACCAGAAAAGGCAAAAGGAAAAGAAATCATTAACAATAAAAAGCAACTGACAATGATCAAAAAGAGCCAACAATGACGACAATATCAAAAATTTTACATTATGACAAAAGCTGGTACAACAACAATACAGCAACAAGTATGGAAGAGCAAAGTTCAGGTATAACCGAACATTTCATACTTTTGCTTTCAGCTGCATAAATGGTGTTAGTTATATGTATGAGGCCTAGGGTGAGTTTTCACTTTATTTTATTTATTCTAAGCTCAAAGATCCACCATTATATTTGGTATTTATTATGGATAATACTCACAATTTAAAATTTTAGAAGTGAAGTGGGTCAAGCGATTGCACTTAGAAACGGATGCATAATGCTGTAAAAAGGAAGAAAAATATATCCCTACAATACTCTCCTTGTTCTATATCCAGTAAAAAATTCTCTACCACCCACAATAGAATTTTCCAGAGTTATCTTATATAGTAAGATCTTCATTACACTAAGGTTTGCTATTTCTCCCTGGAAAGATATACGATCCAACAACGAGTCGAAATTATTTAAATTTATATTCGGAGTCAATGGCCTCAACTTTAAGAACGCTACGTCCAATTTATGGTCGTCATAATCCTCCTGTCAGATCAACAATTAAGCGTCTAGTGGAAAAATTGGAATCCACCGGCACAGTTTAAAATGTATCTGTGCCAGTGATACAAAGTAGTGGCCGTAGTGGCGAGAAAATTTCTGCCGCCAGCGCATTGAGAGAGACCCAAATCAGTCTCTCACACGTTCTCAAGAGTTGGGTATCTCTCTGACGTCTTTGTGGTGAATTTTGTGAAAAGATCTTGCCTTACAAGATTTTGGGATGTGCGTCTTTATAATATCAAATTGACGTAAGAATTGAAGCCACTTGACCATCAGAATCGTCGTATATTCATGAATTGGGCTGAGCAATAACTTGAAAATGATCCGGATTTTCATCGAAAATCATCTTAAATAATGTGGTTCATTTCTGGCTGAATAGCTTCGTCAATAAGCAAAATATGCATTATTGGTCAGGCAGCAATCCACACGTACTACATGAGTCACCATTGGATACCGAAAAATTTACAGTGCGGTCTATGGACCAACAATATGTGGTTCCAACAGGATGGCGCCTTAAGCCACACAGCGAATATCACAATCGATGTATTGAAAACTAAGTTTGGTGTGAACGTGTGTTCTCACGAAATGGCCCAGTTAATTGGCCGCCTCGATCGTGCGATTTGACGCCGTTAGACTATTTCCTGTGGGGCTAGGTCAAGTCTATGCCAACAAACCAGCGACGATTGATGAACTTTCTTCAAATATCGAATATGAAATTGCAGCAGTATTGGCCGATTTATGCTTGAAAGCCGTCGAAAATTGGGTTCAGCGTCTGGACATCTTCTAACATGCCCGTTGTACGATGCAAAAGAAATATAATTTCATACATAATGCCATCGAACGTTCTTTCACTGGAATACAGAATTTCATTAATGTCTCAAGCCGATTTTCTTTTATTTAAATATTTTTGTAGCGCTTTCATCTTATTTATATATTGAGTTTGTATTAAGACACTGCATTCCCCACAACATTTATAAAAAAATTGGTCCATGTAATTTTTTTCAGTACCTTCACCGAAGTTTGCGAATGTTGAAATCAAATTTTGACCGCAGTGACGATGAATTTTCAATATTCTGTTGAAAAAATAATTGATAGGTTTACGTAAGAATCAATCTGAGAATAAAGTAGTGGTAGTGGGAAGAGTTCTTGGACATCATCAACCATCATCTCAAGACTGTTTTTGAATGCTTATGCCCATGTTTTTCACTATTTTAGCCATCCCCAACAAAATATAGCGATATGTAGGTTGTCAAAAAAGTCTTGCGGTATTTTCGCTAGTTGGCGCTGAAAGCGCGTAGTTCTAGTTTTGTTCGTCGCATCGGGTCATGCTATACCTTTTTGGAAAACTCATTTCACGCGCTAACACGTGTTTGATTGATTGTCACGGAGCAAAATAATACTACGCTAAAGGCAAAAATGCATCTCAAGCCGCCAATAAAATTTGTGCAGTTTATGGACCCGATACAGTTTCCATTTCCACACCACAACGATGGTTTCAACGTTTTCGTTCTGGTGTAGAGGTGGTCGAAGATGCGCCACGCTCCGGAAGGCCTGTCGTCGAAAATTGCGATAAAATCGCTGAATTGGTCGAAATAGACCGGCATAGTAGCAGCCGTAGCATCGGTCAAGAGCTGGGCATGAGTCATGAAAAATTCATTTCAATTTCAATACAAAAAGAAAAAAATTCATTAAAAATACCGCAAGACTTTTTTGACAATTCGACAAAGTTAAATGAAAATGGAGTTGACTTTGAAAGCCTTGCAAACATATACACATACTGCGTAACTTCGAAATAATTTTAATTGCAAGTCCCCTATACTCACTTCAACACTTTGTTCAATTACTTTTGTCTTTTGGAAAATTTTTGCACGAACCTGGAGTAAGTCAAGGTTGACCTGCTGGTGTAATGGTTACACTGCATAGGTCGAGCGTGCTCTGTTGAGGTGTAGAAGGTTGTAAATAATATGGTAGGCAGCTGTTGTATGTGCTTTAACCTTACTGTAGCTATCTTAATTGATTTCTTTGAAAAGATATTTCCAGTTTTTTTTTTATTTAAATATTGTTAATTTGTCAGAATTAAGTCCATTTGCCTTCTTCTTTTTGATTGACACTTTGATTTGGTAGAATAGAGTATTCAGAGTCATTCAGTCATAAAATCTCTTACAACCAATCATTAATTAGAACTCAGATTACTCAGATTCAGATTCTCTTTCAAAACGAATTTTCGGTGTTAGATCAAACATTGCTTGTTCAGTTCAGTCAAATAGTTGCAGTAACGGCTGAGGAATTATTAATTGCACTTGTAGTGGGTGATTTTTTAAGAGCTTGATAACTTTTTTAAAAAAAAACGCATAAAATTTGCAAAATCTCATCGGTTCTTTATTTGAAACGTTAGATTGGTTCATGACATTTACTTTTTGAAGATAATTTCATTTAAATGTTGACTCATGTGGTTTCAACAAGATGGAAATTTTATGCGTTTTTTTTTAAAAAAAAGTTATCAAGCTCTTAAAAAATCACCCGATATAAAAATTCGCCCTAAGGGAGTGGATGACTAACAGATCCGTAATATCCAGTGAATAGAATAATCACTTGTCTTTTAGCTCAGCTTATACAATTTATACAGGGTTTTCCAATAAGAAGGAAATGATTTCTTAAAAAAAAAAACAGTAATTGTAAAAGAAAAACAAATGTTTTTTTATTTAATATGAACCAAAGACGATACAATTAAGTTTTAAATATAACATTATTTAAATCGTCTCTACGACTTTTTTGCAGGAACGATTTCGATGAACCCAAATTGGGGTCGAGTACTTCTTCTATTAAATCAAGTTATATGTAATGAAAAGCACGTTCAATATTGACTTCGAAAGTTTGAAGAGTGTCTGATTTTTTGCTGAAGTTCAAAGACTTCAAATAACTTCACAAGAAGCAGTCTAGCGGTGTTAAATCATAGCTCCTTGGAGGCCATTCAATGTCACAATTTCTTAAAATAATAGAATTTCCTAACTTTTCTCGCAATAATCCGGTAGTTGTGCGTGCTGTGTGCCATGTAGCTCCGTCTTGTTGGCACCAGATGTTGCTAAGATCAACTCTTCTTTCTCATTTCGAAAGAAGTACGGACCGATGATTCTACCATACTAAAAATCACACCAATCGGTCATTATAGCTTGTTTATGAATAATTTGTGGACTCCCTTTGCATCAAAACCGACAGTTTTACTTACCACACTACTCAGATGAAAGTGAGCATCAGCAGAAAAGATGGTTTTCTTAAAGAAAACGTTATCGTTTTCTAGTTCTTCCTAGGTAAAAAAAAGCAAATTCACGACGACTGTCTTCAGTTCTTGAGTGAATATATATGGTTTACATACGATTATTTTGATAAAAGTATTAACTAATTTGTAATCGTTGTTCTTGCGTATATATTTTTATGATTACGTATTTCTTTCCACAAAATTGTACAAATTACTGAATTCAAAAAAAAAAAAAAAAAACATTAACTCTTAGAAATTATATCATCCCCATTGGAATACACTACCAATCAGCTGTTTAATTATGAACCTGCAATATTAGTTAACTTAAAGTCACCATACCTTACCAGTCCGAATATTTTTTTTTGCCTGCGTTTTTTATTTTCCTTCCTTTTCTTTATCGGCATAGACATCGCTTACGCGGTTATAGCCGAGTTCACAATAGCGCGACATTCGTTCTTCCTTTTCGCTTCAGTGTAATGAAATTTTCCGGTTGCAAATTACAATGAATAAGTATATGTGTATTTTTGGGTAGCAAATTAAAAAATAAGTAGTCTGGAGTTGTGATGTAAAGTTGAAAGAAAACGCTGGTGAAGAGATGCAAAAGAAACATCAGCGTCATAAAATTGTAATTAAGCCAAGAATGTAAGATAAGGCAAAATTGTGGCTTCGTGACGGTGATGAGAAATAATTAAAAATACATTTCCAAAGGTTCCCGTTAAAATTAAGCATTTTGGCGTAACAAATATCTCAATTATTTTATGCTTGTATACCATGTTTTCCCTTTCCCTTAAGCAAGTTTCACAATTTAATGATGATTTCAATTATAATATTGGTAATATTATCTCAGACGAAAGTTTGGTTATTTTAGATTTATTCACTTTGATATTTTCGTCTTCAATCATGGTAGTGGCTTTACTATCTCTCCTGTCTTGCCCTAGAATCGCTAGTCGATCAAAACATCTGGATATTCCACTATTACTACGTTTTGCAGATTACCATGCTCCGAAAAAGGCGATATAATTTAGAGTAGAGCATTCCATATCAAATATGTTTTATGCGTTTGTCAGATTAGGAGAGAAAAGCATAACCTAGGTAAAACGTAAATAGCCATCAAACAACGCAGAATTTAATAAATTTAATTTGACATCGAATTTTCTATACCTAGAACAAACTCCAACGGGTTCACCTTTAGCTTTTTTATATTAACCACTGTCTATAAAAAGAAAAAACTCTTCTTAAAATGTTCGGACTTGTAATCTATTCGCTTGTTCTTTTCCTAGGCATATAAGTATGGAACTAGTATGGTATATCATCACTTCTTATCTCAAACTACTTCTCATTAACCTTTTAGTAACTAGGTCCAATGATCGGTATCGCTCCGATTTGCAAGTTTAGTAGTCAATTTGAGCAAAGCAACCCTACTGAAATCCCACAGTTTATTTTATGTTTTCCAGTTTTCTTCTTGAGCAACAGTTTGAGCACAACTTCGCTACATATGTTCATCCATAGAGAATATCTATTACCAGTTTGTGTGTGTGCATACCAGTCACAATGGCGTAGTCCAGCACCCAAGATCTTCCATGCCAAATTTGCTTTATGTTGACGCTTCAACTGCCGCAGCATTAAAAGTGTAAAATGATTTCAACTATGGGCGTCACAGGACTTATGCCTTGTCACCCAAGCAATAAGCATAAGTCAAGGTCCGTGGTTTTTTGTCTATCACCGGCCAACAGCATTCATTCTATTTGTCTTTCCGTTGTCAGCCAATAGTCAAGGATTGTCATTCATTTAAAAGTTGTCATCACATAGGCAACGAACAAAGGAAAATTCCCTGGATTCATTAGCTCACTCAACGGTATGAAAGCACTGACTGCGGTTGCTGTTGTTCGTGGACTAATGCGGATGTTCAAAGTGAACAGTTTCCACGGTGGAAATGTTCATCTGTCAGTATAATATAAGTGCACGTTTAGCCTATTTGTTGGATAGTCCTCTTTAATTTTCACAATAATGCATGGATAACGGCCTAAGCGACTTGCAGCTATTCGTATTCGTTTCAACTGCTAGCCAACAAGGTTGACTTATTTGTCAGACTGGAAGTAACGCCAAGTCCGACCATTTGATTGAATTAGTATACAAAACGCGTGTTGTTGAAAGGATATTTTTTAAATTCGAAGCAAAAATTATTTGTAACTCTGTTACAACAAATTATGAAATATAATCTGAAATGCATATTTCGCAGCTTTGTTAATAAATAGATTTCCTTAAATTCTAATTTAGCAATAATACGCTTTAAAATTAGGGATGTATGCTCTAAATAACTATTACTCCTATGATTATTTTATTTTGCATTGCAATTACTATACTGTTAGGCCGAACAATTGTCATCTTCACAAATGAATGAACAGTCAGTTGAGCAAACAAACAAGCCACTTTGCGCCATTTTCACAAAAGGGCAATGCGACCTGATACCATTTTAGCGAACTTATTTTGCACTCTTGCAGCCATTCAGCATAAATTCCCTGACCGCGTACGCTAGAACGTCTTTTTTCCTTTCAGCCAACTTGTAACCTGCCTGTCAACTCATTTTTCCATGCCATTTGTATCCGCGTCGCTTCGCTTAGCTGAACCAATTGTTTTTGTTACTTTATGTGTGGGTTATTCTCGGTGCAGCTGACCCAGTGTCCAGTGTTGACAAAAGGCGGCTAAAATAGCCCGGCAGCTTGACAGTTACATTTTCATTGTACAAACTCGTTGGAAAAAGTGCTCGAACGGTAGGCATCCCAATGCGAACAGCTACAATTTTTATAAATAATATATGTTTTGATGACCTTATTAATTGTGTAATTTTCTAACTTAAGCACAGAAGAAATGTATCATTTGCAATTAGTCACAATTTAATTGTAGATTTATATGTAAATTATTAAGCTATGTGGAACGAAGTAAGATAAATACATATATTGCCTTTTGAAATCTTCTGGCGTCACAAGGTCGCCGAAGAACTGTTAACACAAACTTTTGTATACAAAACGTCAGTACAAAATTCTCCGGCTTCCCCAATACTGACCAAGCTTCTGTTGAAACTGTTAAATCAAAGAAGAGAGGGACAAACCCATAAAATTTATCCTAGAAACACTGTTTGCAAACATAACTATCTGCTGTTATCTTTTCACACTTTTGTTTTTTTACAAGTACAATTTAATTTTTAGCAGCGTTGTGTTTTTATTTTATTTTACACGCGTTTCCTAAAACGGGTGATCTAAATAGACATACTTTTTCAGTAGCCCTTTTTTGCAAGATCAGTGTGAGTTCTTTCAAGCTGTCCTGATATTTTTCTACAGTGTTCTTTGGTAATTCATTAAGACTTACCCCCGAATAACGTTTACAAATCGTGCTATGGGCTCTTCAAATGTACCAAAAGGATCCGACGTTTTCAAGGCAAATTCTGATAAGCGGTGAGTCTCATTTCCGGCTCAATGGAAATGCAAATAAGCTCAATTGCTATATTTAAAACAAAGCAGTCTTAAGAAGTTTAAGAGCTGCCATTTCATCCAGAAAAAAGACCAGTTTGGTGTGATTTGTAGGCCGGTAGAGACATTGGTCCATATCTTTTCAAAAAAGATGCCGGTGAGAACGTAACCGTCAGTTGGGACCGTTACTGCGCTATAATAACTTACTTTTTGATACCGGAAATTGATGCTCGTGATCTAGGCGACATTTGGTTTCAACAAGATGGCGCTACTTCCTACACGTCTCATCAATCAATGGAGTTTATAAGAGAACACTTCGGTAAGTAGATAATTTCACATTTTGAGCCGGTCGATTGACCACAAATATCGTGTGATATCACACCGTTAGACTTCTTCCTCTGTAGATATGTAAAATCTAAAGTTTATGCGGACAATTTCGTTACGATTCAAGCCTCGGAGCAAATCATTTCGCGTGTTATTCGCCAGTAGCCATTCGAAATGCTCGAGCGAGTCATCGCAAATTGAACTCAACGGATGGACCATCTGAGATTTAGCCACGGCCAAGAGTTGAAAGAGATAATCTTCAAGAAGATACCGAAGAATGTTCTTTCGAATGATAATAAACATTTCCTATCATATTTGAAGTTTCTGTGTTTTTTCTTTGACTTTGAAATATATACAAATTATATATATATATTTATATATTTTATTTTGGTTTTTATCGTCAGCCGAGTAAGTTAGTGAGCTTAGAAAAACTGTATGGTCATTAGTTCGTCAATTGTGCAGCACGTTGACATGTCGTACGCTTTCGATTACTCCTTTCTATAATTATTGTAGTTTTATGTTACCTTCTATTGCTTCGTTTGTTGATTTTACTTCGGACTTTATCGGTAAGTGAGCTTTAATTGTTTAATAGTCCGGCAAATATGCTAAAATTATTGATTGGTACTAATTTTACTAGAAACTAATCGATATTTCTGGAAGTATATAATCGATATAATTTATGATTTTTATTTAACCTTTTAAAAAAATCGTCTTTTAAAAGTCAGATGTAATAAAAATAAGCTAAATAATCATTTAATATATTTATGATATATTTATTCACAAGTCACTTCTCAGTCAGTTGTTTTTATGCAATCAAAAAATTTCAAATAACTAATCGATATTTTTCTGGAAATTTTTCTGACTAATCGATTATTTTATTAAACCGCGATGATTAAATATATATACCATTTAAGAAAAAAATTTAAAAGTTTCAATTATTCTGATCCCTCTTACCCTCTACATAATTTAGGTTCCGTTGTCGTTTTCTGGTTTACACATTGTTTGCCCCATCCATGCCACTCTTCAATTAGTTGCTTGCTCATTCAGCTAATTCCGCCACAGTTCCTGACATTTTCAGCAGTTGTTTTGTTTTTACTACCATTGTTCTAGTTGTTGATTTTTCTATTGCAATCGTCATGCTTGAAATTTTTTAGCTTTAGTGGTTTTAGTTGCTAGATGCTGTTTATTAGCTGTTATTTTTGTTGTTAATGTTATCATTTTCACTTCGTTTGCATTGCTGTTTAGAATTATTATAATCACCCTTTGCTTATTTATCCTTCTCTCAGTGTGTGTCCATCTCAATCGGATATGCGGTGTTGAGAAATGCAGGGGATAGTGAAACAAATTGTGACGATGCTGATGTTGGGAATGATTACACGTTCCATTAAGTATGACTTTTGACCGCAGACCATGCGCGAGAAACCATCTCCTTTGCTAGTATTTAAGCGTATAGTGGATTGGTTTTTTAATAACAATTCCTTCTAAGACAGTGTGTTTAATTATTTGCTGGAAATATACCGCTTAATATATTTATTATGTTTTCTGATATAAAGTGCTAAATTAGTATTGTCGTAACAAACCTATATCCAAGTAATTTCTAACAGAAAGTTGTTAATATAACAGATGTATCTTTAATATCGATTTCACATATATTTTTTCTTATATTTCGATTTTAATGTATACCTTCTTTCCAACTGATGAATTGTTTGAGACAAATCGGCCGATATTACCGTAAGGAATTTTTTTTTGATCAGAAATAAGGAAAGGAATGGAGCGTATTGCTAATGAACTTTATGCGCAAAATAATGTCACCGCCGCAGTTATTTACACTTATAAGGCCGAAAAGAAACGATTTTTCAGAATCTTTTCTGAGACAACTTTTAAATTTATTACTCCAAAAATATATACATATGATATTTTTTAACAGATTATAATACTTTTTATTAGTAAAAATATTTACTTGGAAAGTAAAAGTAAAGGAGCTGGGAGCTCCTCTAAAAAAGGCGTTTTGCGGTGACCACTACATCTCTGAACTGGATCCTCTGCAGTTAAAAAATCAAAAGGATTTCGTTAAAGTAACGTCAAATCTATTAAAAAAATCGACGTATTAAGGAAAATAAAATTATTTGACAAAATAGCGGTTCCTAAAAAAAATGTATTTTTGCCCAAAATTTCGCCCATAAATTGTTTATAAAAGATTTGAACAATTTTTGGTCAAAAAGTGGCGCAGTTTAAGAGAATTATTACTGCCAAATTTTATTGCGTTACATTCATTACTTCTTGGTTCGTATACTGGATAGTTAAAGAATCAAATGGAATTTAAAATTGTGTTATATGGGAAGTAGGAGTGGTTGTAGTGCGATTTCGCCCAATTTTCGCACTTTGTTATAATAATATGAAAAGAACGCTACGTACTAAATTTATCCGAAATCGGTCGGAGAGAGAATGCCGTACTGTAGCTCTTAGGATAACAATGTAAATTAGAATGTACTATATATATACATCTATAGTATTTGCTCCATTGAAATATTTAGCAATCGCGTTGTAATGTCTGGCCATACATATTGGTATGCTTGTTACAATTGCATTTGCAATTTGCCGCCAATTGTACTTCAATCGAATTCAACTGCAAATTTCTAATTACGTATACGTCATGGCGTACACACAGCGTTTTGCACTTAACGAAGTTTTCATTGCGTTTGATGCTGTCAACGCTGCTATCATCAACGCCATCGTTAGCCAACTATTGTCAATTTGGCAGTAATGTCCTCCTGCTGTTGTTATGTTTGTTGTTACCACTGTTGCTGTAGTCAATGTTGTTCCACCGTTGCTGTCGACGATGCTTACCGAGTACGGCGCTGTGTTCGTGCATGTGTGTATTTTCGACAGATAATTTTCGCTGTGTGGCACAACATTTTTTTTACTACGAAAGAGCTTTCACAGCGACAACTTATCACTACGTCACTAGCGCACGCTTACATACACTTGAGTTTGCGGTCTACTCTTATTGCCGAGATTCTAATTTTTCTGCCGATCTTGCTTGTGCGTATATTTGCATTGTCTATCCTTTTCCTTTCCTTTTTTCTCAAATACAAAAACATAGTATGTAGCCATGACCTCAACATCACAACCAAAATACGTTTTTTAAAATGCTATGTTTGGTCAGTGCTTCTCTATGCGATGGAAACGTGAACTCTAAAAATCACAGATATGAACAAACTAGAGTCCTTCGAACTATGGCTTATTAGAAAAATCCTAAAAATCCCATGGACAGATCGAGTTCCAAACAGTGAAGTTTTGAGAAGAGTGAACCGCAATAGAGAGTTGTTAAGGAATATAAAACAAAGAAAGGCAACCTACCTAGGACATATTATGAGGCGCTCTAAGTTTGAGATCCTACAAATAATTATCCAAGGAAAAATTGAAGGAAAGCGGGGTATTGGCCGTAAACAACTTTCGTGGCTTCGAAACATTCAACAATGGACAGGAATCCATAACGTTAGCAACCTTATAGATATGGCGAGAGATAGAGAGAAATATGCAGCGATAATTCAAAACCTTCTGGTTAATGGGTGAAAAGTGATTTTTGGTCAACTAATCGGTCACAAGCGTCGAATCAAATGTTGGATTCTGAGAAATTTTTAATCGTCAGTCAATTTGTGCGGAGCAAACCGTGCACACACCTTTCGTAAGCCTAAATGTTCGGTCAAAATGAGATAAATTGTAATTTTGAGGATGTTCAATTCCATTTCCATGAATTTCAATGATGATTTCGGTAGATTTTTGGTGAATTCACGCACAGTTTCGATGGAATTTCAGGGGATCACGGATTTTGATTGGCCCACGTGTGCTCGTGCATTCTGCTACGGGAAAGGCAATCATCGCCATTAACTTGTTTCATCAATTGAAATGCTTGGATAAAAGTTTTATTAATTTTAAACCAAAATATAATGTTGGCTCCTTGTTCGAAGCTCATTCTCGCACCCATAACACAAACATACTGACACTTAAAACGCAATAACTTCACTTCCAATCAATGAAATGTCATGATAAGGATTGCAGATCCTTACGCACTAGTCAACATATAGATGTGGCACTACATTCAAAAAGTCCTGTTTACTTTGGAACGCAACTTGTATCTGCTATGAAAGGTCGAAAATTAAATAATGTTTGTTTTACCTAAGTCAAATTTCGGTTAGAGTGCTCTTTTAACTGAAGTAACCGTCATAATAACAGAATAAAATATATCTAACGAAACAACAGGCTTACTCAAGCATAACATATAAGAGTCAAGCAATATTTGAATTCCCTACTTTTATATGAATTTTGAACTGGAAACGTAAATAACGTATGACCAAAGACACATTCTTGTTTGAAAAATTCTGATGTAGACAAAGGGGATTCTGTTGATTCTGAATTTAATGGTTGATGACTGATCTCATCTAAGTCGGTTTCACCTAAGCTGTAATTGGTCCAAGTGATCAAAAATGTTTTGAGCGCTAGAGTACTTGCCTAATATTTATTGCTAACAAACTTTCAGATAACGGTAAGTTTACGATTGGCAAATCAATGCCTGACTTTGCTTCGAAAATTTCATCATTTGAAACTAGAGCAGTGATTTAAATATAAAATAATTTTTTTGTTTCACAAACCACTTTGAGTTAAGACATATAAGTAGAAGTAGGGGATACTATTGAAAGTAAGTCTAGCGAGGCTCTCATTTTTGTCGTTAAGCAACTGTAATTCTATACGGTTTCGGTGTGGTAGTCTCTGAGGGTAATAAAAGAAAAATTATTGTGTCGGGGCTCGGTAAAATGTGTGAACTTTTTGGTTACACCGGAAATTGAGCAATTAGTCACTTACTTCATATCTATCATAGACTATTCCCAGATTGCGCTCATTATTCTTCAGATTTTCTTCTTTCTACTATTTTTTGAGAAAACTTATTGTTCCACACTCAGAAGATTTTAGCTTGTGCAATGTTGGCCACCAATTTTCATTCTAGTTCAATAACTTGTTTATTCTTTCGCTACACTTTTACTACTTTGCATTGGTTTTTGGTGTTATTATTCTCAGCAAAAAGTTTCCCGCACTTCATATAAGATGACTGTCGCTTTGAACTTCTCAAACTTAAGCTGCCAGCTGTGTTAAACGCTTTGATGCGATTACACACTTTGATATATAAGCTAATGGAATATTGTATTGATTTTCTCAACAAGTTCGTATGTTGTCTATTAGTACGGATATGTCGTTAAGTATCCTCATAAATATATGAATTAAGTTCTTTCTAACTTTTTACGTTATCGTCTCGCTCAGCTCGTGCACTATTAAGTTAATATTTCAGTTCCACATAAATTTAATTGAAAAACTTTTCCGACTACTTTTTGGGTTATTGTAACTGTCGCGATGTCGACGTTGGCGTCGTGCGCTAGCGACGTATGTATTCTATGTATTCAAAAATATGTATGTTTACATGTGTACTGATAACTGACTGACCTCAGTGGAACCCTTTTCAGATGTCTAATGTTCGTTGTTTAAACAAAATATTTTAAAGGATCTAATCGCCTGTTTTGAAGAGTATGAGAAAATTTGTTCTAACGATAGATCGGATTGACAGTCAAAAAATTGCGTGGGTTGTGTGATCTTTTATTGTGGAAAAGCGCGAAAAAAGGTAACTAGGAAAATATACTATATATTTCAATAAAATGTATTTTTCGGTCTTTTATATTAGGAAAATAGGAAATATTTCATCTTAATCTTAAGAAATCGAATTAAGTAAAATAATAAATATTTAATGCGTCAAAGTTTGTTTCTGTATCCAAAAGGCATTAATTTTTAAGAATTCATAGTTATAATGCCAACATTTATTTCAGATTGTGTAAACGTATAACGAAAGAATAGCTCTTCATATTATTGAACTAGTTGGAAAGCGCCATATACCACACATATATTGGAAAGGCCATGTGATAGCTGTTAGTAAAAAGTTCGAACTATGGAACTTGGAAACAAATTAGAAGTTGCTCTAAGCTTTTTGGTTTCATTCTATTCATCTATTTCTCTCTTCTCTGAAAAGTGCCGCCAATCACTCGACTACTTGTTTGACAAACTTTTAAGGAGCTTTAGTTTGACTCCCGTTATTGTCAATCTACATATACATATGTGTACAAAGTTTCATTTCTTCTTCACTGCTTTGAGAAGTTCTTAGTGCGCGACTAACCAGCCAGTATTGAGCACGCTGCTGTCCGCTTCCATTTTCTCTATGTGGTTTCATTCCTTCGTTCATTCTTTGAATGTCATAAGCTAGTTGTTCATATTTGACTTTCTCTAAACTGCCGATAGCTATTACTTACGCTCCAAACTTTGGCTTTCGTCACTTCGGATGTCTAATGTTCGTCACTTTGCGTATATGAATTTACAAAATTAATTATTTATATGAACTGGTATAAATATACGTATATATACGGTTGTTCATTTTGAGGTTCCCTGCCTTTTTAAACGAGCACAGTAAATTAAAATTTAATGGGGAATGTTTATTAACATTCGAAAGAACTTTTTTTTTGTTTTTAAAGATTATCTCTTTCAAATGTTGGCCGTGGCTACATCTCAGTTGGTCCATACGTTGTGTCCAATTTTCGATGGCTCGTTCGAGCATTTCGACTAGTGATTTGCGATTGACATGCGTGATGTTTTGCTCCAAGGCCTAAATCGAAGCTGGATTGTTCGCATAGACTTTGGACCTTACACGGAAATGTCTAAAGGTGTGATATCACACATTCCAATCGATCGGTCCAAAACGTGAAATTATCTGCTCACCAAATATTCCCTCAGTAAATCCATTGATTGATGCGATGTGTGGGAAGTGGTGTCGTCTTGTTGAAACCAAATGTCGTCGAGATCGAGCTTCAATTTCAAACATCAAATAGTCTTCATCACATTAATCACAAACTACGAATATAAAAAACAACATGGAGAAAAAGGAAACAGATTTTTATGGTATTAAAAAATTAATAATGGTACTGCATTGGTACGTGAATTTGTTTTTTTTTATTTTTCCTTAAAAAATATGTACTAATACAATAGTACATATTCTCTATCGCCCTGGGCGATCATACTGTAATACACATACTATATCAGGTTAATTTCGATCGATTAATTACAATCTCAACTCACTGCTATAGGAGCTCCTGCAGCTATTATTAGAACTGCTCTGGCTTTTGACATGTTACTTGTCTTTTATTACCTCATTGGTGGATCTAATTACCTTTGCACAGGCTTGTCCGTCCCTACTATTTCGACGTGTCGACTGCACGTCAATTGTGTTTTCAACTCTGATTGTGGCCATCGAAGCGGCAGACACTTTTAGTGATTTTGTCAATCAGTTCGATTTAATTGTTTTTATTGTCACCTTTGTTTCTATTGTAATTACTGCTGACATCAATCGATTGTCGAAGTCAATGTGTGTTGCACCGCCTTCGCTTGGCATGTTGCATGTGGAATTTTAACTGCCTTCGGTGTTTACAGTAGTCTGTTGGTTTGTCCTATTATTTGTTTATCATCATACTTTAGTTGTCCAATTAAATGCTTGTTCTTCATCTTTACCTTCCTCTTTTCTCAGCTTCGCTTGAATCGTTCGTCTGCTGTTGCGGTTTCCGAAGTTTTATTGCTTCCTTGCTGACTACTTTTACTCGGACCGCCGCAGGTGCTTTATCGACTCATTTTGGTTTTGGTTTTATTGGTTTACCCCACTTTATTTGTTTTATTTACTTGAAGCATTTAACTGACTTGTCAGAAAGTTAAGATAACATCTGGTTAAGCATAATTAAATACGTGAGTGATGGAATGCTTGAATTGCTTCTAACCAAATTTAATTAGAACATGCGGTTTCTTACGAACTTTTTTTATTTTTTTTTTGCATGTTGCTCATTTTAGTGTGTTGAATACTTTAGGTTCAATTTGGTATAGATTGTGATGTGATATTATACAAACTTGTATATGAAATTTATATTTTCTAGCAGACTATATAATAAAATCTCTCAAGCGTAGTCTTTAAGTATTAGTTCGAACGCTGAAACGATGACATCAATTTCACTGGCCAAGGTTGAGTCTTCTAGGACTTCAAAATTTCTCTATCAGACAAAAACACAGTGATTAGTTTCCGACATTAGCGATTATACAGCCAAAATTTATCGTTGTTTTCTAAACTCTGTTCCTTAAGTTTTTTTCTTGTTTTAACTGGATTTATTTAACTATTATCTGTACTTGCCAATTTTCCTATAGATCTTAGCGCAAGAGATAAGAAACAATTTCTGATACTACATTCTGTGATCTCTAGATTGTGGTATTCACGATATTACCATAACAAATTTTCGGTATACTGATTGTTTAGTTGAAACGAAATGTTCCAGCACTATATGTTTGTTCTTCGAATCGTTCCCTATCAACCGTTACGCTCATTTTACTAAAAATATGAAAACAAATATGCATGTACTAAAGAGTCGAAACAACAAGGAAGTCAATAAGCAAACGAAGATGTTGATGTTGTCCTTCCTCCACATAATTTTTATGGGGCGAACCAGTTCGAGGTTTCCTACTTTTTTAAAGAAAAAACATTTAAACTTCTAATTTCATAGGTTATCATTCAAAAGAACTTTCTTTGGCATTTATTATTTCAAATGTTTGTCTCAGATAGTTCGTTCGTTGAGCATTTCGACTGGTAACTAGCAAATGCTTTGCTCTAAGGCCTGAATCGAAGTGGAATTGTCGCATAGTTTCACATTTACACAGGACAAATCGAACGATGTGATATCAGACGACCTTGATGGCAAATCCACTGGCCATAAACGTGAAATTATCTGCTCACTGAAGTAATTTGTGTAGGAAGTGGCACTGTGTTGACAAAACCTGATTTTTCCACGAAGTTCGCATTTTTTGTATATATTCACATGAGCTAAAGAAAAATGATATATGGTATGGTACGTAAATGGTATGTAATAAAAAATCTATAAAAATTCCATACAGCCTTACTTAAGAAGCCGAATATCTCGAGAAGTGTTAATGATAGCGATTTTGACCTCAGACCTTTTTTGTAGCAAATAAATATAAAGTTTGTCTTTTAAATTTTTTCTATAGCTCTTTTCATTTACGAAATATGTATACAAAAATGCGAAATTCGTTGAAAAATCAGATTTAGAGCCCCGTACTACCTCGCCTCAACACAAAAAAAAAACCCTAATATATACGTATGTATATTCTATGTTTAGATAGGTCTTACTTCTAAATCCCCAAACGTATTCACTCGCTATCGTTAAATGCAGTTTCAAAACTACTCATTGGCTACTAAATAAGCATTTAGAACAAATATTATGTACGTTGGGTTGTTGGGTAATAAACACTACTTTGTTTTTGTTGTTATTCTTATTTTTGGAAAAAAGTTAGTAGACTAAATAAGCGATAAATTGTGGCTTGGAAAATTAGCATATAAAATACCATATAACCATAGTTATCACATTACCCACACGTTTGGGCGAAAAGTAAAATAAAGTAAAAATCCAATTATAAGCACACACAATCGGCCGCTGGATTGTGTGTGGTCACTAATACCGCAAATACTAAGTAATAAACACCGATGAATACGACAAAGAAGACGAAAAAGTCTTCTTTATTCTCCACTTTCTACCGTGGAAATTCGTTTGCCTAATTCGTTTTGGTATTTTTGGAGTTTATTTTGTCAATACTTCCACGAGTCCATGGTGTTGGTGGCCACAAATAGCAGTTTATCTGTCTTAATAATTATATTGGATTTTCTGGCGCTTAGTGGACAAGTGTTAAGGTTTCTGCGGTGGCTATTATTCTTTTGAATCTAACATCTGCCAGTGGTTTGAAATTTGCAATTTAAAAAAAATTAGATAAAGAAATTTCGTGTGTTATTGTACGTGTAAGTAATCCCCGGCAGAAGACGATGATATCACTTTAATAGAATTATGAACCGACGCGCATTCACATTTGTGAATACTTTGTTTTGCAGGTTTCTAGAAGATGGTTCTGAGTTTTGATGATAACATGGTCGGCTTAAAATACTGTCGTGTATTAGAAAACCCTACTACAGAATATGGATTAATCATAAGTCAGTCTTTCCCAGTCAGATTGGTAAAGAAATTTTCTTATTCTTAAAACTTTCTCTATCCATTTGTGATTCTTGGAACATTTCCCATAGAGCCCATAGAGCGAAGCGTTGTCGCTAGAGAACTCTATTTTGTATGCTTTCAATTTAAGATCTCGACATAAAATCTGCTAGGTCGTTCCATAAGTTAACATGACAGCTTGACAAGACTAACGCGGGATTTGTGAAAAACAGGCTATTAAAAAAAGTACCTCGACTTCTTCTCTGGCTACAGGAAACAGAGAGTATCGAAAATCGTATAAATCCATTTCATAGATGTCGTGATTTTTAAAAAATAAAGGTGTATTAAATTTATATTAAAAAAATTATAAATATACTTCCTTAACTAGTAAAATTTTAGATCTGTTCTTCCCTAAATTTTACTTCGCCAACATTTATGAAGAGTAGAATTCACACTAACAGTGTGTTAATTTGAATCCAAAAAATGGAGGTGAAAATTTTAATATTTCAATCTTCCTAGAAAATTTTCGAATGCAACGGCAATCAATCTTAATTTTCTAAAGTTTTACGGCTTGTCTTAGTGACTCAATTTGTATGATTCGTTCGTCCTTGGCCTCCATTACCTTTGCGGAGCTCTCCTCTTTTGTGTACACCATTATTTTGCTTCTGCCAGCAGTTAGCTTTGGGTTTGTCTGTCACACAGATTCTTGGTTAAAAAAAATCAGGTGCAAAACGTGTTGTGCTACTTGAAAACTTTATAACGCGCTAACTTGAAACAAAAAGTAAAAAAAACCAAAAACACACGCAAAATCATATACAATACCTAGAAGCCAACACCAAAGCAATTTTTTGGTTAAGTATGCGAGTATGCGCTGTACTATGTTAGCTGTGTTGCTGTGCGGCAAGAATATGTGGTATGTTTTACGTAGCAACAATTTGAAAAATCTGAAAATAAAAAAAATTGTATAAACGAATAAAGTTTGCTCACTCCGACCGACATTTTTCAAGAGAACTGCTATCATCGTTAGTCTCTACATTTAGTGCTTTAATGGTTGAGTGCGCGCAGAACTTACTAAACGTGTACTGAAGGATGTTCGTTCGGATTTATTTTTTCTTCATTTTAAAACAAAGTTTTATACTCTTATGTGTGCACCTTCAGGCGAGTGTGGGTATAAATTACCTCTTTTTTGTTTAGAAAATCAAATTGAATTCAGGTGATTTGATTTAAAAGTTCAATTCGGCATTAATGTCACGGGCTTAAAGGACATCTTAGAAAATTCAGAAGGGATACATTTAACGACACATAGACGTGATCGGTGCGAAATTAATTTATAATTTCTGTGGATATTTGAGGGAGGATGAGATAGATGCCATACATTTTTGAGAACACAAATAGATGTAGGCACAGTGTATCCCCATCGTTACACATGTTCATTGCAACTCCAACCGCTTTTCTGCAGTGAGACAGTTGCTCCTTTAACTGCTTCGCACAGATGAGCTTCATTTGCAAAGTAAACATAAACAAATTTTTAAGCATAAAATGCAACCCACCTCTTCGCTTGCCTTTCGACTGCTCAGTTTAGTTTGGATAGTTGGCTGAAGCAGGTGTTTAAATTAATCAAAGTGGTCATACTAATACCCGTTTATGTATGTATGTTTGTATATATTAAAGAGATCATTTCACCTGTAGATGAATGTAGTCGAAGTTGCATGTGAACATGTGTATCCTGCGGTGGAGTTGCAAGATTGTAGTTGTATAAAATTTTGTTACTGTGGTGCATGTACGTGGTAATGTCAACCGACTTGTCACCTGTGCTTGTGTCTTACGCTACTTTCTCCTTAGGGTAATGGACTGATTCTGTCACATTGCCAGCCATTGTTGCTCTTCTTTCCTACCGACTGCCGCCCGACCTACATGACATTTTTTTCAGTGATATTGTCAACATGGCGCTGACTCTAAAAACAACAAGAACCATACTAAGTGATATGCATAAAAACAACAACAACGAAAAGGCACACAGCACAAGCGCTCGACCCAACACACTCACATACATATGAAGAATATGCATGACTAACACAATGCAATAATTCACACGTACGTTTCAATTTCAAAACTGAATTTCGTCTATAATTTATGTTCCTTTTCGATTTAGCTCGCCATGTGAGCGTTGAAATGCTTTGTAATTTCACATCAACAACAATCAGTAATCAATATAAAGTGATGATCTGATTTTGTTGTTGTTGGTGTTGTTTTCTTTCTACCAGATTTTGCATCGATACCACAAGCACACCCACATATTTTCCTAATGCTTAGGCTCACAAATATGACACATTTATTTTGTTGGACATACATATATGTGTGTGTTGTGTTTTCGTTTGCACACGTTTTTTTCTTATGTTTGTAGATTGAAAGTCTACTCTGGTTAGTTGAAGTTTCCACTGTCACTTCTGTTCGATTCAAATTGAGATATCATGAAATTATTCAATTAATTTATTGAAAGAATAACGCCTGGAAGGCTCTTAATAGGTTTGTTGAACTCTATAAATTTATTATTTTGTTTACCGGAAGCGTTGTCCTTTGCAGCGGAGTCCACATCAATTTATTATGTGTTTGTGGAAAAAACAATATCCTGTTAAAAATGTTTATAGAGTGTGCTATAAACTTGGTATACATGTATATCTGCTTCTCTTGATTATGCTATCTTGTTTCACGCAAATAGAAAATTAGTCAGTGGTATTTAGAAATGAGCATCAGTTTTGACACCTAGAAGGGTGGAAAGAGTTGGTAGTAGTAGAAACCTTTTGTAAACTTCATGAGACATGCACTTTTTGTCAATCATTAATTACATTTATCATGTTTTTCCAAAAGATCACTGGAATCAACTTATCAACCTTTACTCAGATTTTCTCTTACCTAGCCCGTAATTTTCCATGCACGAAACAAACGAAAAATATCAAAAATTTCCATCGGCTGTTCATTTTTCTCCTTGCATACGGCGCATGAATTGCTTGCAATTTATGTATATGCATAATACAAATCTAAATGCCATTCTGTTAATTCATTTGCATGCGCAGATTTTTTTTGCTATGAAAGCCAAAAACCAAACATCATACCACTTGCGCACAATGCGATATTTTTGGAAATTAATTAACTACGTCACCGGGAATTGCGATTGAAATAAAGAGTTTGTTTTCGCGAAACTAAAGCACTTAAGATTACCATAATAAATAAAATTGTAACGTTAATGATTAATGCAAATTTATTTATAATGAAATCCAATGTGTTCTACATTAAATATTGTTCGAACAAAATCTAACACCTTCTCTTCTGCCAGATTACAATGTTCCTCCTGGGAGGTATATTCAAATTTTAATAGAATAGACATTAAAACATGTTAACTGTGTAAATATAGATTACTCAGCTCAAAATAAAAACTTTCTTGTTACTCTGGATATCTTAGCAGATTTGTATGCTTCAAGGCGTCCAGATTGAGACTGTATTTACGAAAATATTTAATGTGCTCTTGTTTTGCGTTTCTAATATTTTAACCAATATCTGCTGGTAAGTAATCAAGAACTAGTTTTTCTGTGAAGACATTCTAAACGTTTCAGTATCCTGAACTGTGAGCTCAAATATATCCAAAATAATAATAAGCATGTCTATGGAAGCAATACCATTGTAGATCAATGCATTAGATGGCTAAATATAAGATCATATTATTGGGACAAAAAGCATCCGCAAATTGTAATTAAATTACCCGAATATATAATATTTCAAACATATAAAGCTTGCTGAGTTCATCGAACTGTCCTTAATTACTATCTTAAATATGAGCGCGATCTGTCAAACAGTTTGTTTGCAGCAGCTGCTTAAATTGGTACACCTCAGTAGTGCATTGCGATTTTTACAATAGATAAAAAATATCGAAGAAAGAATTTGTATCAAATTTTGTATTTCTAACCAAATTTCGTGTGCGGAATCGTTGCAAATGTTGGAAAAGGCTTTCAGTAAAT
Source organism: Bactrocera tryoni (assembly GCF_016617805.1). NCBI lineage: Eukaryota > Metazoa > Arthropoda > Insecta > Diptera > Tephritidae > Bactrocera > Bactrocera tryoni. The sequence goes on from NW_024396487.1 coordinate 49,002, forward strand.
AAATTTTATCAAAAACACAAGTCTACGAGTGTAACAAAAATGGTCGAGAGATCGTTGAAGACATGCCTCGTTCTATTCGACTTTCAATCTCTTCCACTGATGAAAACATTAAAAAAAAGTTTAGGATGTGGTGCTTGAAAATCGTTAGGCAAGTTTTAGAAAGATAGCAAGAGACCTTGACATCTCTCGCGAGTCCGTTGAAATGATTTTGGTGAATATTTTGGGTATGAAACGCGTTCTTGCTCGACTCGTCCCGATAAAGCTGAATTTTATGAAAAAGACTGAATTGATATCTAGAAGTCATTGTCGCTCCGTAAGCCCTGTTTCCAGTCGATCGAAGAAATAAAAAAACGATGAAGGAGCTGAAGTCCAATTGTCAAAGTGCTTTTACATTTGAAATAAGTTTCCAAAACAAAAATATTTTAAGGTAGTTATTCCATTTTCCAATTAAAATGCGAAAATGCAAATTTCAAAATATACCAATATAATTAAATTGGCTTTGAGTTCACCTCAAAACCAAGAGTGCGTCATATCATTCCATTAAAAAATTTATTAGCACTAAGAGCACTTAACGAGTACTCAAACGCATATCTATACAACACAAGCGGGCAGACTTTTTTCGTATAATGTGTCTTTTTTTGTAACGCACCGTTAAGAAATTTTCGCACTTTATTTTCGTCTCTACATTTTCTGTACTTTCCGGTGTGCGGGTTGTTGATGTTGCTCATACGCAATGGTAGACAAGAATTGCCCTGTGCAAGCGGCAAACCACTGAATATTTTATAAAGATAGATGTTAATGGACGCTGGTTACAGAACTTCATAAATGTTATAAAACATACATATTACATCATAAAAATAAATACATACACAAATGCATGCTAAACATTTTGAGATATACAAATGTGTAATATCCAAAATACACGCAACAACATTAAATTATTAAATTATGTTATACCCACCTATCTTTCTAATACTCAGTGTGTAATAAATCTTTTTTCATACTTATTTTCTCGCACTCGAATGTAAAAAATCACCATAAAAGTGCAGTGCGATTTTCAATAAAAATTAAATAATGTATACACCTATGTGTCGAGGAATTTGGTAATAAATGATATGAGTTGATGATCAGCTAAAATCTACTGTGAACTAAAATCAAAAAAATATATAGGACTACACGAATTAAGCTCATATGGCACATTTTTCTTTAAAATACTTAACTGAGCTACCCTCTTATCAATACTAATTAAATCACATGTTAAAATAGCTATAAAATAATTTAATATTTTCACTGAAACCATAATTGATTGGGCATGCCAAGTGGTGTGGATGATTGATCTGTTACTTTTTTCATTAATTTTTATTTCAGTGATTTACTTTCTCATTGAAATCTCATGAATACAGCTTATTCAGTCATTTTCCGCGTTTACCATTCACACAACTGCAATTTTCCACACGAAGAAATCTTGACGCTTTTTATTACAACATATTTCTTTAGCTGCTTTCGCTCGACATTATGACGAAATTACGTACTCCTACAGCACAACGGCGGCTCTTATTGTCTCCGCACGACTTTCATCCGTCTTCCTCCTTTCTACGAACGCATTCGTATACCTTTAATCATAATCAATCATGCCCCAATACAATAGGCTGTATGACGATGAAAATTGTAGTACGATTCAATGGTAGGTACGCAAAAGGAATCAAAATTTTTTTGAAAAGTTGTGAGAAAAGTAAATAAGACATGTTAACTGATTCGCTAAGGAAATATTATAGTTTTAATTTTTTTCAACTTTCGTTTTTAATGTTTTCAAATTAATGAATGCAGTGGAATGGCTGTGTCACTAATAAGGTGGAAATTTTATGGAAAATAAAGTAATCAGTAAGGAGGAAACTTTTGGCAAATTGATTGGGAATAGTGTGTATCATTTTAAACTGCAGTCGATAATGTTCCGTTACGTATTCATTACCTCCATTTTTCATATTTGGTGTAATCCTATAAAAAAAATATATACACTTTTACTGGTCATACAAATTTTGTTGTATCTCAACAGTTTCATTTGAGTCAGTGAAAACTCAACCAAATAGATATTGAATATAATTTCGAATAAGTTTGAGTATTCATCCGATATACTTCGGTTCCAAGTTGACCCCAAGAATAAGATTGAAGAAAATATCGGCAGTTTATTTTTGACTTCCAGATATCATTTTTTTCCCGAAATATTTAGATTTGCTCGACTGGTCGAAAGGAGATGCCGTATATATGTATCTATACCAGCAAGGAAAATGTGTCGCGTTAGGATATTAGGTATGATGAGCGACAGAGATATATGTATATAGTATGTAGTTATTTGATAATTTTTGACTGGAAATCTCTACCTCTTCTTTATTGTCATAGACAACGCTTCGCGGTAGCCAATGTCTCTTAATCCGCTGAACTATGCCACTGTCGTCGTATATCTCGTACAGCTCATCCTTACATCGTTTGCGGCATTCGCCTTTCGAACGACTCATAAATTTGGTATTTTATCGTCGTTAGAGGACTTTACTTAGCACCTATTGGCAAGATTCACTCTGCGTTGGATTTCGAGACGTTGTTATTGGTGTTAATACTGCCTCCAAGATAGACGAAATTATCTACAGCTTGACGGTCAACAGTGACGTGGGAGCCTGTAGTCGACGAGAGTGCGACGACTGTTTGTTTGATGAAAGGAGATATTTTGTATTGCCCTCCGTTCACTGCTAGATACATTTGCTTTACTTCCTTATCTAGTCTGGAGAAAACAGAATTAAAGGGGTGGGTTTTGAGGCCAATTATGTCAATATCATCCGCATTCGCCAGCAGCTGTACACTCTTATACTCGATTGTAATTGCTCGATTAAGTTCTCCAGCTCGAATTATTTTCTCCAGCACCATATTGAAGAAGTCGCACGATAGAGAGTTGTCTTGCCTGAAACCTCGTATTGTATGGAACAGTTCGGAGAGGTCCTCTGATTGTCATTCACTTGGGAGTTATCAGAGACGATTCTTTTACAGATGGCTCAAGTAGCTCACAACTTCCGGTCCTACACCAACTATCCTCTTGGTAGCCTAAGAACAATCGTTTGAAGGCGAGCTAAAGTGAGAAGACGGAGCATCTCCTCCACAGGGTTGTGCGCTCGGTTTGGGATCCGCCACGCAAAAAACGCCCCAATGAAAAGGAGCAAAAAGCCTCGGAAGAGAAAAACCTTCTTTCGATGACGACCATGGCAAACGAATTAAAGCGATACATATGTACTGATTAATAATTAACTGGAACTCCCTTAGCCTAATTTGAAGTGGCAAAAATGTAAAAATTGGTAGAAACAATTAAATTAAAAATATCTTAAATAATGTTAGTATTAAGGCATACTTTATTGTAATTTCCCAAAGTCTAAGTCTAAAACTATTGTCTAATAAATATCCTACAAGGAACTATAATTCAGATTTCAGAGATTCGTTAAATTCCGTGATCTGAATGCAGTAGTAGATACCACCATAAATATTAGATTTAACAAATATGTATTTTGCACTCCGTCTACTGTGCGCTAGACATGCACTTCATCCCAGTTAACCTCAATAACTGTACAAAACTACAATACTCGTAGGGAACCCGAAATTATGCACGCCGCCAGGGTTTAGTAATATTTTATTGCCGGTTTACTTCCTTGCCAACACATACGGTATGCAGCGGCGTAGTCAGTGGCAGCAGCGTTGAGTTGCTTGGGGAGTACAGGCAGGAAGCGCTTGAAGCCACAATCGTGTTTGCTCATATATGATCATATTAAATTAGTAACTTAAACATAGAAAATAAAGTTAATATACAAAGTACTGAGGGTAGTATGTTCCAACGGCAAAGGGGAGACTGCGAAAACAAAAGAAAAAAGGCAAACGAGGAAGTTCAGCCGCAACTGAAGGGAAATGAATGTTTGACTACGAAAAAGCTTCAGAAATGTTGGTTAGCAAGGCGCAGACTAGAGTTTGCTCCCCAAATTGTAAAAGATATTTGTTATAATTGTTATGGTTGGTAGCAGACGCTGCATTTATAGTGTACGCTCAGCTTTTTGTTTGGCTTTTGTCATGTTTGCACTCTATTCGCCAAATAAATGATAAAACAGGATTCTTGTATGTGATTATCCATCCCTGTTGCAAGGAATTGTGTGAATTGTTCGTAAAACATTTGCTAGCAACTTACCAAAGAGGTTCCAGCTGAAATCAATTGGCCCACTAGGATATTCTAATTTCGGATTTACTGTTTGACGGCGCAGACAAGACAAAGTTTTGTGGCTGCTGCACATACGCAACACATAACTCCAGGCTGACTTGCCGCTCATCAACTGCAGCCTACTGCCAGACGCGTTCCGCTCAAATAAGGTATATTTATATCTATTTCAACTAAAATTTTAATCACATTTACTCAAATAAAATGCTGAGCAAGAGAAAAGAGTTAGCCATTGTTCAAATTCAACTCTGCTCTAAAAACTCTGCCAAAAGTGGCGAGTAGAAGCACCAATCAGGCAGCCGGAACTGGCAGGTATGCCACCAGGTGAGCAAAAAGAATTTCAGCACACATGTACATCCACGTATACAGCCATGCCCATATAATATTAGCACATGACATTAACACCGCGCCTGCCATAGTAGTTGTCAAAGTTTCCTTCAGCGTCAAGTGTTCATGAGTTAAGGAAACAAAACTTTTAAATTGAATTACTTCCGCAACTCGCTTCCGATTTTTTTTGGTTATTTATTTATGTGTATTTTCATCAGCAGCTTTTGCAAGATGACTATCTACTCAGTTTTTGATTTGCCAGGTCTAAAGCCACACTGATAAGGTCCAATCAGTTTGTTGACGGTGGCCTTTACTCTTTCACACAACATGCTCGATGGAACCTTATACACACTTAAATTCCAAACGTTCGGCATGCTTTCGTCCGACCATATTCTACAATGAAGCTGGTGCATGCTCCTTGTCAGTTTTGATCGCCGCATTGGAAAAGATCGGTCGGCAATCCATGTGCCCCCGCCACTTTGTTGTTCTTCAGACGGGTAATTACTACACGCACCTCTTCATGATCGGGCAATGTAATGTCTGCTCCATCGTCACCCATCGGGTTCAGCATCTCTAGGTGCTATGTTTTCACTGCTCATTAGTAGGCTAAAAAAGTATACCCTCCAAAATTACAGTATTTGTGGTGCTTCTACAAACGTATGCTCCGGTATTGAAATTTTCTGTTAGCGGCAAGCTTTTCGTACTCACGCTTTTCGGCTTTTCTCTTTTTTCTCTATACTTTATGACACAGAGGTATGTTTGTATCTTCGCTGCAACAAGATAGTGTTCCGAGTCGATGATACGACCTCGTAGCATGTGTACGTCTTAAATACTGGAGACGTATCTTCCAACTATCACAACATGATCGATCGAGATCGCGAGCTGCTTGAGCCATATGTAAAAGAATCGATTCTGGCAACTCCCAAACGATTGGGTTTCAGAAAGCTATCCTCACTTGAGTGAACTTCTACACATCACTTCGTCCTCCCTTTATTTAATGGCTGATAGTATTTGGAGTCTGAAAAAGATATAAATACCGTTTTCTAAGATAAGAAAATAATCGGAAATGTTTTATTTTCGCGTTCCATTTACATATACAAAATATTGTCACTAAGGATTTTACTAATTGCCTTAAGTAAATGTGCTATAATACAATGTATGTATAAATGTATATGTTTCTATAAGTGGATTTAAATTTGTTTGTTATAATTTACTTGTAGTAGCCACATTTATACGAATTGGTATAATTCCAATTCCAAAAAGCTTCTGCCACAAATCTAACCAAAATAAATTATATAAATAAGTAAAATGCCATAACGCTACAGAAGGTAGAAAACGTGGCGACCAATTCACGATTTGTCAGCGTCGTAAAACCCAGACGTAATTTCCTATATAAATATATAATCTCAGTCATTTCAGTGTTGCATGTGTATGCACGCGCTGCGCCTAGTCACAAATATAGAGGAAAACAGACAGTTAGATATATATGTATATATAAATTAACGTATGTCGTAGATGTGCCGTAGTATATATGTTTTCAATTTGCGAAAACATATGCTTAGGTTAGCCGTAGCGGGAAGATGAAAGTAGGCATCTCCTTCGTAAGGATATCATTACGATTATGGTTTTTATTGTTGTTGGAAATAAGCCCTCAACTGTTATGGTCGCTTTAAGCTGCCAACACAATAATCAGGCAATAAACTGGGATTTGTGCAGCAAAATGCAAGAATATCTACAAACATTTACGTAAGTATACTATATAAATACTTGTGGCACAAGCTTGTATTGGAAAAAATTAAAGGTGTAGGGAAAAGAATATGAAACGAAAGTGCAATGAAACTACGTTACTGCATATTTAAACCACATTTTCGTTATCTTATTAGCCTTTCTATGAAATAGCTCGATTGTGCTAACTGAATTGACTTTTGTGAATAGTTTTCGCAGTTTAAAATATATTGAATTCTTAGCAAAATCATGTGAAAGAGAAATACGATATTTATGAAACGGCATTCATAAACTATCTGACTTTTTAATAGAAGCTATATAAGGTATTACAAATTCTCAGAATATACTCTCTTGATTGGCTATATTTGCACGTATGTATAGTTCTTATCACTTTCAATAAATCTTAGTGTTACTGCACAAGTATATCGTCACCTAAAATGCAAAACAACGTATCATGAAAAAAATTTAAATTGAGTTTTTTATCGCTTACGATTTACTACTTGTACATATGTAATATACATATACATACTATGTAGATACAAAATTTCAGCTTTTGCTTTCATATATAACCGTTTTATAACCAAAACTCAAGTTTTGTCTGAAAATGTACACATATCAGCATAGGTATGTAGCAATTGTTTGTTATGTTTATACTTTCATACATATAGGTCGATCCAAGTGAAGTGGTCCATGAAAATCTCGTAAAATCACTGATTTTGAAAATTACCAGTTCAATAGGAAGGGGAACAGACGCACATTGCGTGATATAAATATATCGTGAAAACTCTTTTTTTCGTTAAAGTTATTGAAGGTTGAAATTTAGAGCAGGATACAATTATTTTCTCATAAACTAGTGGAGATAAATCGATAAAATTTTGTGAAGTGAAAGAAAAATTTTCGTGCTACATTATAGATATTTTTTCACGATCCATTTGTTTAAATTATAATACTTTACATAATATTCACCTTTAATAAACCGCAAAAAAATTTTTTTCGTTCATACCATTCCAAAGATATTGAATTTTTTGTCCCCCTACCGCTCTTAAAAAGTATGGCACATCCATCGTTTCGCATTGCGCTTATGCTTTTCTTGCAACGAGACATACAAATTGGCCGAAAATGGAACCGTCATTAAATATTTCGATAATACCAGAAAAACCTTTGTTGCCACTTGGCTGAATTCGTTATGTCAACGCAGAGAGACTGAGCGGAAACCAAGTGCTGGTTAGACGCCAAATAGTCGGCCAATCGCACACTGTATTATGCTAGCTGCCTCTGTGTGATACTGCCAAAAAGCCAAATGCAACTTTATACTCCACAAATATACAACCAAATTATGTGCAAGTCATGCCCAAACTAGAAAGACTTTTGAATATTTGAAGAGAACTAAATGCATTTGTAATGTTAAATATGGACTCAAAATCATATACATACATTCTGCAGCGTTCTGCCTGACAGTTGTACTTGTACTTCGGTAGTTGAGCCGAAAGTGCATTGCACTCTTGAAAAGGTCGCCGCTGAAACTTTCATGAGGTCCATTTTGCAGTGCATTATTTGAACTATGTATGGTTTATCTCCAACGAGCTCTTTAGTCTATCGATCTACTTACTTGTTGCATAATTTTTTGTTAACTAAAGCTGCACCTCGCATACTTTTTTTCTTCCTTCGTTGATTCGCTTCCTGTGTTTTTTGTTCCATCTAATGTCTTCTCAACGTTGATTTCGTTCAGTGGATTTTATAGCTTAGTGTAACGAGAGTGTGAGCTTCTGGCATTTAGTTTGCAGATTATGCAGAATATAAAAGCCGTCCTTTGCCAATCAAACTGTCAAAGTTAATATCTTAAAGAATAACTACTTTCAGTAATGTGCTAGAATTTGAGTCGCAAATAATTTTCCTTTTATTTACAAATAACTTCATAGCTCTTTTTGAGCTTAATGCACACGCATAATCCATTTATTTCCAAGCAAATAAGCAATTATAATATACTTCAGTTTTCCATTCCATTATTCTATTACTTTCTCTGTAGTGAAAGAAAAAGTTGAATGTGAGACTTTTTCACGAATTTCATTCAAGTCACTTAATATTCAATACCTATCCAATTTTTTGCTACTAGCATCTTAGCAACAACAGGTACTCCAACCAACAAAGAAGGACTTTTCCTACAGGTTTACTATGCCAATATTCATGAACTCACATATGTAGCTATAAGATTTGTCTTTCAGTGTCTTCGTTGAGGGTTGCTAGTACATTTCGGTATTTCATATTCTGAAATTCAATGCCACACTTGAAAATTTTACGGGAACAATGCCTGCTAGATGGGAGAAATAGTGTTCGGCAATGCTGACATACATACTCGTATGTAGTTGGCTAGTTGGCCTGCACCCGTCACTTATACGCAATGATAAAGTGCCCTCAAAGTATAACACTTGAACTTATGTATTAACTTACACAATATACATACATACGTACATATATGTTTATGTATTATATGACACATGTTTCCGACCATTACACATGTTCTCTAGCAACGTACTTGAAAATATGTATGCAGATGTGTGAATTGGTGCAAGTGCAGCCAATTTGCATACAGGCCAACAAGTGTCCGCAAATTTTAGCTATGAATGAAAGTTTGATTATTTGCTGTCAACAACAGTCGCTGCACTTAGTTGAAGTAGACAATCAGCTGACATTTATATAAATACATAAGTTTGTATGTAATATATTATTGTACATTATTTGTGTGAAGATGCATATACTATTGAAACATTTTCTTCCTTACAGACAGTGTCAGTGGTAAACAAGGGTCAATTACCAATTAAGTTTGCAACTTTTGTAACAGACCCACTGAGAAAGAGCGTCACACCCATTTATCAACGGTTTTAGATATGTTTACCTCCCTTCTGTCCTTTGGTTTTATGAAAGTGTTAAGAACAACGCATGTTCAAAGTGTTTTTCGAAAGTCATCATTGTCATAAACATACTACGGCTTTCATATTTTCTATTCTTGGTTCGGTGGGTTGTTGTCCCTGTTGTTAGCTCTGGCTTATAATATCCTTAAGATTCTTTACTTTCACACATTCCGCTTTGTAATTTTTAAGATAAGTGCTAATTTTGACATTTTTGATTCGCCACTTAAAAATATATGTTGTGTATACTTACGAAAAAGGGTAAGTGTTGTAAATTTACTTTGAGGCCGGTAAAAGAAAATTAATAAATTTCGGAAAACTTGCATTTACAGCTTCCGACGAGCGGAAAATACAAACAGTTTCATATTGAAATTAGTTAAATAATCTGTTGTTTGATATTGAAAAAGGTCCGTTTTAATTTATCGGAGTGGTAAGTACCCATAGTTCTTTAAGCGAAATAAAGTTTACCGTCTTATATACATACAATAAGTCACTGAATCTGAACCACTTAGCCGGGAATAATTATTCGTGTTGTGTATTGAAATTACCTTATTTTCTAAAAGTGTCAGGGTTCATGCACATACTACACAAATTTAAAAGGATATGAATTTTGTTATAAAAAACTATAGAGATATTTGCTGAGGAATAATTTAATATCCATAATTCAAGAGCTGTATTTCGAATTCGTTCATCGAACACCGATAACTATTTCGTATTTTTAATCAAACTTCAACATCAGTGTAAAACTTTTCTAGCTTCTCTGTGAAAAATTGCGACAAGTTATTTTCATAGGCTTCTTTTGAAGCCAACTTCACTCCACTAAGGGAGTTCTGCATTGATCAAAATAAATGGTGGTCCGATGATGCAAGGTCAGGGCTATACGGTGAATGCATCAAAACTTCCCAGCCAAGTTCTCACAGTTTTTCCGAGTCATCGAAGATGTGTGTGGTCTAGCGTTGTCCTGATGGAAGGCGATCTTTTGATCAGTTCTGGCCGTTTTTTTAGATTGCTTGCTTCAATCTCAGCAGTTGTTGACAGTAAAATGTAGAATTAATGGTTAGAGCAGGCTGGAGCAGCTCACTCCTTTCCAAACACTCAGCATAACCTTTCGAAGCGTCAATCCTGGCTTTGCGACCATTTCTTCAGCTTCACCACGCTTGGGCCATGTTCTTTTTCGCACATTATTGTCGTATCTGATCCACTTTTCTTCTGCTATTACTATTCGCTTCAGAAAGAGTTCGATTCAGCAAAGAATCGCAATTGTTAGTTCGATCCATTAAACTTTTCCATAATTTCTTTGACTCTTTCAACGATAGGACGACCAGAGCGTGGAGCATCTTTCACATCTTTCACATTTTCAATTTCTCTACTTCGGTAGCGAGCGAACCATTGTTATGCTACACGAACTTATACAGCATCGTCTCCGTACGCTTCACAAATTTCATTTGTGGCTTGCGTGGCATTCTTCTCCTTTTTATACAAACATTTCAAAACATAGCGAGTTTCTTCATTATTTTCACTCATACTTGAACAACTGTAGCTTTTTTCAACAACTCCGAATTAATTTTTTTAGTTAAATGAAGCTTAAAATTTCACATTTCCAGGACTATATTGTATGACACAATATAATTGATAGCACTGGAGATATACGATTGCATCGACATCTATTGGCAAAATACGAAAAGACTTTTTCGACTACCCAATAATTTATTTTTATTACCTAAAATTATCTAATTCTAACATTTAGTCATAAATAATTCAAAGAATGCAATGCGGAGTGATTAGTCACCCGAGTGAATTGCTTAAGGGAAGAATAATTGAACAGAGCATACAATCCATAAATACATGACAGAGCATAAGAAAGTAAGAAGGAAGTAAGCGAGCATCGATGCGGTGTACTATTATTCAATTTGGATGCAAACTCAATGAAGCTAATGACCAAGCAAGCTACTTAGTTAATAAGTCGGTTCACATCAGTTCGGAGGGGAAAATATTGACGCTCGCACGACCGTACACATGCTATAGCGCATAACTTTGTATATACAACATACATATGTACATATAAGGGTATGTCAACTGTTGCTCGCCACAGCATACCTGCATACAAGCAGGTTATCAAGAGGCTAGTTGATTCAGTTCATACTCTTGATTAGGGCGTTTCTCTTATCAATCAGCAGGGGCGTTAATTGCCATTTAGGGTTGGAAATCAATTTCGACAAGAAAGGCGAAAGGGCAAACACTATACGCTATTCAAGCACTTGTGTTTCTTGATTTTATCTTGTTAATTGGCGTCTTAACTGCCTGGTTAGGTAGTGCCGCGTGATTGGATTTGTTACTGACATTTTCAGCTCCATTAAGCTAGCTCAAATTCCCTTTTTGTGTTTAAAAACATTATTCTTTTCTCTGAAAATGCTTACCAAATTGCCGCTAATAGTTCGTGTAATCTTTATGCGGCAGTGATTTTCATTGTTTGGTTAATGGTAATGTTTACTCACTGTGACATTCCTTCCTAATTTGTTTGGGCTGATAAAAGATACGAATTATTAGCAGACTGAAGTTTATGGAGTTTAAGTGTGTAAGCAAGTATTACTGTTGTAAAAATATAGCACAGATATATAAATATGGCTTTCAACATACAACCATTAACATGGTTTCATCTTTCTCCATGAATATTTCACTCATGTACATAATAATAACTATAACGTGCATCCCCAACTTCTTGTCGGCATTCCACAACTTACGCGCCCATTACTTTTTTGGTAGGATATAAAGCTAGGAAAAGGTGGTGCGGTAGTAAATTAGTAAAAACAATCTTGTTAATTTCCTTTTGAGATTTACGACTAATCAAGAGGCCATTTTGCTGTTCGAACGGATACCATAGGCTTTGCAACGAGTTCCAAAGTAACCCGTCAAACTTTTTGATATTTAAACAATATATTAATAGATTTTTAGAAAAATATTAAATAAAGTTAAATATTAAATTTGCATCTCAAAGAGACACAACGTGGCACCTGTCACTCATTGATGCCACTCAGCAAATGGCCGGAGTTGATAGCTACTACATGTATATAGAAATTTGTTGCATGCAACAATAAAATCGTTATGTATCGATAACTGAAACGCAGTTAGTTAAGTTCCATTAATGATGATTACAATGAATGTTATTGCACTTCGTGCTGGTAATTGCTGACTTTATGTGCAAAGCTTACGCATACTACTGCCGCACAGTGTATTGCATACGATTTCGGTAACTCTTCACTAGGCGGAGCATTATTGACAAACAGACAGGCAAATAGGCAGGTAGTTAGTTAGACTGCCTATTCTGTTCCGCTAGATAAGGAGGGGTTATCTAACTATGTTGCCTTTTGCGACTACATAGTGAAGGCTGAGTTTGACGCTGCACTTTATGAATTTGCTAATTAGTGGCTTGCACCAACCGATCGTCTGGCGGTCTTTCTATAGATAAATGGTAGTAGACAAAATTTGTTTGGCATTTGGGGCTAGTGCATTAGAAGCGCAATAAAAGTTGACCGACAACGTTCACTCCCGCACATTCATATATACCTTACACAAAAATAGGTATATATTCCACATATAGATCCACATTTTTGAAACTTGTATTTCATATACAGATGTATGAACCTGCTACTCCTGCCTTCTCATATCATTTTTCTGCTCTTCCGCACCATTTCACCAATTAATACGCGTACAAGCTCAATTTTCACGTTTTCGTTTTTGCCTTTTGCCCTTGTCTGTCCTAAGGGCCATGAAATTGAATTATTCGTCAGCGCACTGGGCTATGTTGCCACCGCTGTGCAATTGCAGCGCCGTAGTTAACCATATACTAGACTCATACCCTCATACTTTTGTGACACAGGCACAGCATCCAATAATCACACACAGTGTAGATTTATTCAATTAAAGCGGTCGCTGAGCTTTAAATTGGGTAAAAAACTTGATAATAAAAAATTCTTTTCCAGAAAAATGTCGCTATCTATCGATTTTACTTAATTATACTCGTCTATCTTGAAACCAGCGTTAACACCAACAACAACGTCAGCCTCGAAATCCAACGCCGAATAACTCTTGTCAAAAGGTGCTTATTCGAACTGAGTATGCAATTGAGTAGTAAGGTTTATCTCGACGAATAAAGACCAAACTCTACAAGTCGTTCGTTATTTCCGTCCTGCTATATGGTGGAGAGGCATGGAGAATGACCACATCAAATGAGCCGGCAGATTTTTGGTCCTTTGCGCATTGGCAACGGCGAACACGATGAACGATGAGTTATACGAGGTATACGACGACATTGACATAGTTCAGCGAATTAAGAGACTTAGGTAAATTGTTGAAAAAAAGCTGGTTTTTACCCGAGGGAAGTCAACTCTTCCAGTACCAGTTAAATTTATTTGATTTTCGTGAAAATCAGTTTAAAAGGGTTATAGGGTTAAACATAGACCCAATATTGTGCCCACACTAAGATTCTTTTATATTCTTTTCACTATTGACCTTCCTTATCAAAGATATTAAAAGCTATACAAATTTTAACATTCGCATTTATCGTTTAGGATGGTTGCTAATCCATACTTTTATATACCTGAAAAAACTCTATGTCCTTTCAATGGATGATTCAATCTGAGATTTGGTAGTAGGAAGTTACTTCTTTTAGCCTTACTTCGCAAAAAAGAATGTTGGAGGATTTATTGTTACAATCATATTATTTCTATTTTCTAATTGTAATCAACTCGATAGTTTCATCCCAATCGGTCTTAACCAGCTCATGTTCATATTCATTTTTCTTCGGTATAATATGTCCTTTGATGATGGCCGACAGGTAGAGTAAATTGTAGAAATAACACTTTCGTTTCTTTTCCTTTGCATAGAACATATTAAGGTTACAATTATTAGGCAATAGTAAAAGAGATAAGTTCCTCGTTCTCGCATTGATAGAAATACTGAAAGAAGTATACGCGCAAACAAAAACTTTATTCGGAATTACCCGTCGGCGTAACAACCTTAGAAAAATTGTGTATCCCGTCAAATTCAATAATATGGATGATTTCAATCAAAATCCTTCATTTTGCCTTCAATAAGTTTTTCGTATATTTTCGTGGTGAAGAAGGAAGAAAATCAGATCAATTCAATTTACTCGATGACCATACATTTTTTAGCTTATGCAATCTTTAGACGAACTGGATCACATTTTATTACATATGATTTATAATCCAGCTTATATTATTCGGGTTTTTGTACTTCATATCTTGCTATACATCTTGTGCCAATAATTTTACTTCTCTATTTTTTTAGAAGCCATTGCCACTCTGAGTTTAAACATCGATTACCGTATATCTTGAGCTTAGATCAAACACCTGATTCGATTTTAAATCCATGTTATGATTCAAAATCATGTAGTTCATGCAAAATTTCAATGCTCCAACTCCTGCCGAATCTAACACATTTAGGTCTCATACAACCTTTGCTTTTTTCATCACTAATTGATTGTATCGCATACATATTGCAACAAATTATGGGCACAGTAACAATATCCACAACAACAAGCAATTGGAGCAACACAACTTCATTGCATGCATTTTACCTGCGGGATTTTTGGGTAGCACATCGCTGGGTGTGGCATGCCAGCTGCGCCCACACGAATGCTTGCTTCACTCGTATGAACAAGAACAAATTGGTTTTCGGAATCGTTTTCGCGCTCAAGTGCGTCTGGCATATTGAATTATTAAGCGCGAAAACGCTCAATTTTATTTATGCATGCACATTCTTATACACATGTATGTATGTACATAATATGTAGTACGTGCAAACGAGTATGTGCATATGCCTACAGTTATATGCTATATTTTCTCTTCACTGGATTCAGTTCTTTGACTGCAAAAAGTGTTGCGTTATGAGCTAATTTAACGGTAAGTGAACAAGCTAAACGCGTTTTCCTGACAGCAAATATTTCTTGCCACACTTTTGAGCACATTCCAATACCCTAATTCAAATATGATGAAATGAGAGGAGAGGTGTTCATGTGAGTACATATAAACGAATTACCATTTTGATAGTTTCACTAGTACGAAAAATATATTTCATTAATGAATAATTGCTTTTTTTCTTAGTGATTTAGTTAATTATGGTTTTCTATATTTCTTTAATTTTTTCCTTAAATTCATAACACATATGTATATGCTGTATGTTACTATTTTGGCTTCTTGCCAGAAAATCGCATTCTTTGGCATTTATTTTTTGCAGATTATCTCTTTTAAATGATTCAAGCCTGTCTTGAATCGATTAAAATCGACTTTTACTCGATGACTTTGACGGAATTAAGATAAGACCTGCACCAAGTAACTATAGTTGTTTCAATTTTATCGCAAAATACTTATAAGAGCAAGAAAGAGAATCTACGTAACTTTATACAGCTTCCCACTGTACTCATGAAAACATACACTATCCTATAGGCATTAATGTTCCCCACTGTACTTAGTATCTGATGGTAATATAGTTGGTAAAATTTTTACTTCTCGTATACAAAGTACCAATCGAAGCGTTACTTTATAAATAGCCTCTTTCTGATATTCTGATTGGTCTATAACATTATTATGTTTATATTGTCGCCGGTATCCTTGACAACCATTTCAAATAAGGCGTCTTAAGTCTAATTCATGCATATTAATGCAACGGTGGCAAATATTGTCCCTCAAGATGAGATATTAGCTATTCAAGGTCCGGAATCTCAGAAAACGAACGATGACAATGATGATATATGGTCTTATTTTGATAACACTGTGAGTTGTAGTTCCAATCTTGTAGATTCTGATGAGGCTGGAGGATTACCAACATTTGACAGGCCCGGCTGCCAATCGGAAACAAAATCCTACTCCGTTCACTGTGTGGGAAAGTATGAAATTTGAATATCCGTATCTATGGAATGTAGCTAAAAAGTACTTGCCAATAGTTGCAACGTCTGTACCATGTGAGCGATTATTTTCACATGCAGGACTTATCGCAAATCAGTTGAGGAGTCGCTTATCACCTCAGCATATTAATGAGCTAATATTTTTGAGATCAATCGGCGAAGAAATGTGGTTTTCGTAGTTATTTATTTTTAAGTTTTTTGTTTTTTAATTAAAAAAAGCAATTTTATTATCCAATACCAAATTATATGCATTAAAATCATAAAATACTTTTTATAATATGTTAAAAACTTAAAAAATATGATTGTACGTTCATAATTTAATAAAATATTGATATATCTAACGAATCTGTGTACGAGTTGCTTAATTTATAAAAAGTCGACTTAAGTCACAAAGTCGACTATCGGGGTTGATTAATCGACTTCCAGAGTTGAAAAACTAGGAGTCGATTCCAAAGTCAAAAATCGATTCCGCTCGCGCTCTTTCCAACCCTAGGATGTTTCGCTCCAAGGCCTGGTAGCAAAGCAAGATTGTTCGCATAGACTTCAGGCTTTAGCTGTCCACACCGGAAATAGAATAATGGTGTGATATCACACGATCTTGGAAACCACTCGACCGGCCCCAAACGTGAAATTATCTATGCACCAAAGTGCTCTCTCAACAAAACGATTGATTGATGCGATGTGTCGGAAGTGGTGCCGTGAGCCAAGCGCTCGAAACACATTCTCAATAGAACGTGAATTTTCGTAATAAAGTCGAACGATGCGAAAACGCTGTTTGGTGTAAGTCTTTCCATGATGAAGTGCCAAATAATAGTTTACAAAAATGATATGACAGCTTGGCACTACACACACGTGATCTGTCAAAAAAAAAGTTATGAAAAAAGTTTCTCTACTTGGCTCACTCGTTACAAGAACGAAATTTATTATGAAATTTGAAGAAAGACCCAGTAAGAAAAATGTGCCGTTTTTATTTGCTATTTATTGTTGAACATTCAAAAAATCGTATCTGTTAGTATAACTCTAATGCTATTATGATTTCAGACAGTATACTACAGTTTCCCTCACTTACTTTCAATTTGTATCCAGCACTTTAGAATTAGTTAGAGTATTATCCTGTCGAGAAACCCAAAAAATTTTCGTTTTGGGACAACTATTGGGACTATACTACATCATTACTCGTTGTTATAACATTTTGCTTCGTCGACAATTGTTAGTTGCGGTGTGGCAGCCGACTTATTATGCCCAAACAAAAATTTTCACACAACATTGTTGGACATTTGAAAAATTGTTGTATTCATTCGAGTAGTTAGTAGTGATTTCAGCGCAGTATGCAACGAAGTTTGCAAGTTCAACTTGAAGAGTAATTGCTTTCCACAAATTTAGAAATGCCATTGCTTAAGCAAATATTTACGTATTATATTGGGTTGTCAAAAAAGTCTTGCGGTATTTTTATTGATTTTTTTTATTGAAATTGAAATGAATTTTTGATGACGCATGCCCAGCTCTTTACCGATGCTACGGCTACTACTATGCCGGTCTCTTTCGACCAATTCAGCGATTTTATCGCAATTTTCGACGACAGGCCTTCCGGAGCGTGGCGCATCTTCGACCACCTCTACACCAGAACGAAAACGTTGAAACCATCTTTGTGCGGTGGAAATGGAAACTGTATCGGGTCCATAAACTGCAAAAATTTTATTGGCGGCTTGAGATGCATTTTTGCCTTTATCGCAGTAGTACTGTAAAATAAGCCGTATTTTATCTTTATTTTGCTCCATGTTTGCGAGACTATCACTCACGAACGACTTAAAAGAAACGACAATCAATCAAACACGTGTTAGCGCGTGAAATGAGTTTTCCAAAAAGGTATAGCGTAACCCGATGCGAATAAAACTAGAACTACGCGCTTTCAGCACCAACTAGCGAAAATACCGCAAGACTTTTTTGACAACCTATTAATATTCGGACTTTTATAAGGTTTAGTGCTTGGATAGTTATCTCTTTAATGTGGTAGTCCCATATGATAGGCTAAAAAAATCTTCTTTTTTCATAAATTGCTTTCTTAACAGCTTGAGTGATTTTAAACCAACGGTGCTTTCACTTTTTTTGGACCCAAATGATCCTTCAAAAAAAGTTTCACTTCATATGCCATAAGATCTCTGACTTTTAATCATCGATTCTCAAGTACTAATTCCTTTCTATTATTATTCATATTATTGTTGTATTGGTCATCAGTTTATGTTGATGGCCGTCCTGGACGTGGTTCTTGAACTTCATTGAAAAATGTTTACCTATCAAAAGGATTTGCTCCCTACACCAATTACCACCTTTGTTTACAGTCTGAACTTTTCGGCACCACAAACTTGATTTGGCAGTCAAAATTCAATGGAATTTCTTGGTTGAATAATTTAACTCATTGTAAAAATTGCCGAATACACTTCAGAAAACTAGCGTATACTAAGCACTATTTATTATTTTGTTGTGACATTTGGCACCGACGTCACTGACAGTTATATTAACCTAGAAAAAATTATTTCGACGAATGGGTTTTACGTGAAATTTAAAATAATAAGTCTAACTATTCTCTGCCCATAGTAGTATAACAAATATCTCTACGAATTACTTGTTTCATATTCTGTACAAACAAGCCAGCAATAAAATTGCGATGATAACTCTGCTTCACAATCCCATGGGTATTATCAATGCTTTTGTTTCGATTTGCCAGCGCCAAAGCCCTGAGCTTAAAAATTTATAGCGGATTTCAGTTGAAATATGCATTAAATTACGCTTCTCATCGCTGTGTGCATGATTATTTATGTGATATTTAAACCCAAAGAGATAACTAAAATAAAAAATGTTGTATAGTATAGTATATGTGACTCATTTCGGGATTAAAAATTTCAAATATTGTTATTGCAAAGGCAAGCAAATCTGTTGATAATTTTAAATTGAATAAGCTACCAATTGCATATACATATATTATCCTTAATTTGAACTATTTAAATTCCTAATTAAAATGTTTAATTCCAATTTCGTAAATAGTTTTCAGTAACCGAGTTTTGAGAATTGTAATCCCTTTCATTAGCACATTATTTGCATAAATATATACTGGACATATAGGTATTTCTGAATTAATATTTGCAAAAACTCACATGGTTAGTCTGCATGTACGTAATTATCTAATTATTCACACACTTAAAATTACATAACTCATTTGTGTCAATATTGGCGTCATTAATTAGTACATTTATTGCATATAGGTAAATTAACAGAAAATTTTTACATTCACTTACAAATGCATTATTTCTACAAGGTAGGTTCCAAAGTAAACAAAACTTTTTGAATCTAGCGTTCCCTGGTGACGCCATCTATAGTCGTTTGGTGCGTCAGAATCTGCTAACTTTATCGATTGTCCAGTGAGAATTTCATGACATTTCTTTGATTGGAAGTGAAGTTATTACGTTTAAAGTGGCAGTATGTTTGTGTTATCGGTGCGAAAATGAGCTTCGAACAAAGAGCCAACATTAAGTTTTGTTTTAAAATTGGTAAAACTTTTACTGAAAGGTTTCAATTGATGAAACAAGTTTATGGCGATCAGTGCCTATCCCGTAGCAGAGTGCACGAGTGGTTTCAACGTTTTCAAAGTGGTCGATAAATGACGATCAACATGTGGGCCAATGAAAATCCGTGATTACCGAAAATTCCATCGAAACTATGCGTTAATTCATCAAAAATCAGCCGAAATCATCATTGAAATTCATGGAAATGGAATTGAACATCTCCAAAACATTGATTTAACGCATTATGACCGAATATTTGAGCTTACAAAAGGTGTGTGCATGATTTGTTCCCCACAAAATGATTGACGATCAAAAATTGCTCAGAATCCAACATTCGAAGGACCGATTATTTGACCAAAAATCACATTTTAACTATTAACCACTCCCCGTTTTCACCTGATATGGCACAGTGCGACTTCTTCCTTTTGAGAAAAATGCATTTGCCATGAAAGGAAACCGTTATGCCGACGTAAAGGTCAAGCAAAAGGCTAGCACCGGCATACTGGCGGCCATACCGGCTAACGTGCTAAAACACTCGTTCGTCATGCTTTTGGACCGTTCAAAAAGCTGAAT
The DNA here is from genome assembly GCF_016617805.1 of Bactrocera tryoni. Lineage (NCBI taxonomy): Eukaryota > Metazoa > Arthropoda > Insecta > Diptera > Tephritidae > Bactrocera > Bactrocera tryoni. Next base: position 69,255 of record NW_024396487.1, read on the forward strand.
TGAAGCAGGAGAAGACTATTTTGAATAAAATAAGAAGAAAACATTTATTCTGTTTTTTCAGTCCTGTTTACTTTGGAAATCACCTTATGACATTTTTTCTACGTTGCATACCAAAAATTGGTGGAGTAGGATTTCCACCACGCCTATACCTCATATAACACAATTTTAAATTCCATTTAATTTTTTCACTTACCGGGATGCAAATAAAGAGGCAATTACTAATACTTATAAAGTATGTCACGTTTTCACCAAGAATGGTCGAAATATAGCACTAACTGTTCATCCCCCTAGGTATCGAATATATGGACCGCAGTACCTGTAGTTGACTTTTAACCGCAAACTTTAGCTCCCATGTAACCAAGATAAAATTTTCGAACTTTCTGGTTACGTCATACGTCCAACACGTTAAGAAGTTATCTCATTCAAAATTATATAGCGCATTACTGTGGTATTTTTGTCTAAAATAGATAAAATTGGGTGAAAACTTGGCCAAACCCGCGTGTAACTAATATCAGGAGTTTCTGAAATCCGGCTAAATTTACTCCATATACTCAAAAACAAGAAAATTGAAACTTTGATTGAAATTTATTGACGATTTCAACGAGTAATAGATGTTTAATTCTTTCGCAACATTAATTTAATGTCGAGTTCCTTCATTTATTTTTATATAAAGTGATTAACGGTTGGTAGAGGATGGAGTCATGTGTAGAAGTTCACGCAAATGAGGAAAGTTCTCTGATCGCCATTCACTTGGATGTGGTAAGAAACGATTCTTTTACATATGACTCAAGCAGCTCACGACTTCCGGTCTTTGACCAAGTATCCTCTGGGTAGCCTAAGAATATCCATTTGAAGGCGAGCTAAAGTGATAAGGCGACACATCCGCTTCACAGGGTTGTGCGCTAGGTCTGGGACCCGCCACGTAAAAAAACACCCCAATGAAAAGGAACAACAAGTCTCGGATGAGTGACCCCCCGTTTGATGAGAACCATGGTAAACGAAATAAGGACTACGATATCAGGGCATGCATCTGGAATGTCCGGACCCTTAGTGGGGAAGGTGCCGCTGCCCAGCTGGTTGATGTCCTCACGAAAATAAAGGCTGACATCACCGCCGTCCAAGAAATGCGATGGACGGGACAAGGACAGACACGAGTAGGTCCTTGTGGCATTTACTACAGTGGCCATAGAAAGGAGCGCAAGTTGGGTGTGGGATTCGCGGTGGGAGAGAAACTCCGTCGCCGAGTACTATCTATCACTCCGGGGAATGAACGTCTAGCCACAATCCGCATCAAAGCGAGGTTCTTCAACATATCGCTTATTTGCGCCCACGCCCCGACGGAAGAGAAGGGCGAGGTGACCAAAGATGCCTTGGGTTGAGGCTAATTGACTTCGCCGGGGCCCGAAATATGGTTATCTGTAGTAGAATCCAGCATAAAAAGATTCATCAAGCCACCTGGCTGTCTCCGGATCGAAAACCTACCAACCAAATCGATCATGTTGTGATAGACGGAAGACACGTCTCCAGTGTTCTAGACGTGCGCACGCTCCGAGGTCCTAAGATCGACTCGGACCACTATCTTGTTGCAGCCAAGACTCGCACCCGCTTCTGTGCAGCAAAAAACAAGGCACGTCAACAAATACAAGGAAGGTTCGACATCGAGAAGCTGCAATCACAACAGACAGCCGAACGATTTTTTACTCGGCTTCCACTCCTGCTCTCTGAGAGCACTAGTCAAGAACTCGGTATAAGGGAACTCTGGGACGGCATTTCAAACTCCTTACGTACAGCCGCAACCGAAACCACTGGTTTTCGGAAAATGCAAAAGAACAGCTGGTACGACGAGGAGTGCCGTGTCACAGCGGAGAGAAAACAGGCTGCCTAGCTCGCAACATTACGATCGATCACAACACGTGCGGGATGGGATAGATACCGAGAGTTGAAGAGGGAAACGAGACGCATTTGCAAACAGAAGAAGAAAGAGGCCGAAATGCGTGAGTACGAAGAGCTTGATAAGCTGGCCGACAGGGGTAGTGCTCGAAAATTCTACGAAAAAATGCGGCGGCTTACAGAAGGTTTCAAGACCGGAGCATACTCTTGTAGAACTCCCAATGGGGATCTAGTCACCGATGCCCAGACCATACTTAGATTGTGGAGGGAACACTTCTTCAGACTGCTGAATGGCAGTGAACGCACAACGCTAGGAGAAGGCGAACCCAATTCCCCCATCAATAAGGATGGAGCAGACGTTCCATTTCCCGAACAAGAAGAAGTTCGAATAGCAATTACCCGTCTGAAGAACAACAAAGCGGCGTTGGCCGATGGATTGCCGGCCGAGATATTCAAACACGGCGGCGAAGAACTGATAAGGAGCATGAATCAGCTTCTTTGTAAAATATGGTCGGACGAAAGCATCCCCACGATTGGAATTTAGATGTGCTATGCCCAATCCACAAAAAGGAAGACCCCACAATCTGCGCCAACTACCGTAGGATAAGCCTCCTCAACATCGCGTATAAGGTTCTATTGAGCGTATTGTGTGAAAGATTAAAGCCCACCGTCAACAAACTGATTGGACCTTATCAGTGCGGCTTTAGACCTGGAAAATCAACAACCGACCAGATATTCACCATGCGCCAAATCTTGGAAAAGGCTCGTGAAAGAAGAATCGACACACACCACCTCTTCGTCGATTTCACAGCTGCTTTCGACAGCACGAAATGAAGCTGCCTTATGCCGCGATGTCTGAATTTGGTATCCCCGCAAAACTAATACGGCTGTGTAAACTGACGTTGAGCAACACCGAAAGCTCCGTCAGGATCGGGAAGGACCTCTCCGAGCCGATCGATACCAAACGAGGTTTCAGACAGGGCGACTCCCTATCGTGCGACTTCTTCAACCTGCTGCTGGAGAAAATAATTCGAGCTGCAGAACTTAATAGAGCAGGTACAATCTTCTATAAGAGTGTAGAGCTGCTGGCGTATGCCGATGATATTGATATCATCGGCCTCAACACCCGCGCCGTTAGTTCTGCTTTCTCCAGGCTGGACAAGGAAGCAAAAGAAATGGGTCTGGCAGTGAACGAGGGCAAAACGAAATATCTCCTGTTATCAAACCAACAGTCGTCGCACTCGCGACTTGGCTCTCACGTCACTGTTGACAGTCATAACTTTGAAGTTGTAGATAGTTTCGTATATTTGGGAATCAGCATAAACACCACCAGCAATGTCAACTTGCCAACAGGTGCTACTTCGGTCTGAGTAGGCAATTGAAAAGTACGAACAAAAGGTAAACTCTATAAGTCGCTCATATTTCCCGTCCTGTCATATGGTGCAGAGGCTTGGGCGATGACAGCAACCGATGAGTCGACGTTGCGAGTTTTCGAGAGAAAAGTTCTGCGAAAGATTTATGGTCCTTTGCGCGTTGGCCACGGCGAATATCGCATTCGATGGAAGGATGAGCTGTACGAGATATACGACGACATTGACATAGTTCAGCGAATTAAAAGACGGCGGCTACGCTGGCTAGGTCACGTTGTCCGAATGGACGAAAACACTCCAGCTCTGAAAGTACTCGACGCAGTACCCGCCGGGTGAAGCAGAGGAAGAGGAAGACCTCCACTGCGTTGGAAGGACCAAGTGGAGAAGGACCTGGCTTCGCTTGGAATATCCAATCGGCGTCACGTAGCGAAAAGAAGAAACGACTGGCGCTCTGTTGTTAACTCGGCTATAATCACGTAAGCGATGTCAACGCCAATTAAGAAGAAGAAAAGTAACGGTTGGATTATATTATTTTTGGATTCTACAATTGGAAAATTTTATGTTATTATGGGTAGATGTTATGCTGTGCTATTATGTACTAAGATATGTTATGTTACATAACTATATGTTAAGCTTTTAATTCAACTTTGAATTTTGTTTCCCAATTCTTAATCAATGAAGTGGTTATGTATGTTAAAAAGATTAAAATCAGTTATTTAGCAATGGCAATCGGAGTAAGTATAAATGCGGCTTCGAAGCCACAACTTTCTATGGGAAAAAATTATGTTTTCTGGTTTACTAAATTAGATAAATATTCACTTCAGCAACTTTCTAATGGACATGTTACTTTGTTCTGCAACATTTATATCACTCACTCAAGTTTCTGCCACATGTTGTCTGCAACTTATTGCCATATCAAAATAAACTCCCTCAATTATAAAATAGAGGGGAGCTAACATACTTCTTTCTGCAACATTTATTCCTTTCCAATTGCAACATACTCAAACAACACATCGGGTCAGCGATTTATAAATCCGTCTTGCTTCGTGCACGTGTGGTAAGTTTGCTCTCGTTTGCACTCAATTGTGTTTGTGGAGTATTTGGCTTTGCTTAGCATTAGCATTTGAGCCGAAACCATGGTTAGTTTCGTATTGACTGCGGTTAAATATAGTTTATTGTTGGTAAAAAAGTGGGATTATTCGCATTTGTGTGTGTTGATTATAATATTATAACTAATATTGGAGAGTAGTTCATAAGTATTTGAAATATCGGTGTGTAGATGAATACATAAATACATTATATAAAACTATTAAAAATTTAAAATAGTGTCGATGAACTTCAGGCAGCTAGAAAAAAGAAGCAAGCATGGCTGCCGATAAGTGTATGGCCAATCCTGAATTAAGTGCTTCATGTACGAAAATTCAAATTGTAAGAAAATTAAAAAACAAATAAAATTGCAGACCCACATACACACTTCCGAACAATTACTACACTGTCACATTCGTGGCATTATTCCCACTCACACGCCGTTACTCACTCAAACACACACACACACATACACAAACAACTAAACGCGTGCTTGCGTCAGACACTTCCACCTACTTCTCAGGCACTCGCTGAGTGCCACTTGGCGTCTCAAGCCGTTACGTCTGGCTATGCTGGGCACTGTGTCGGGTCGTGCTGCGTCTAGTCATTCGGCGCTTGTGTGTCCTTGCGTCGCGCCGTATTGTCTGCATTCTACGTGCCACCTGAAACTCACGTAAACCAATCACTCCACAACTGCAATACCGAGGGATAGTCTGTTTCGGTTTTGTTTTGGTCCGTTTTGTTGCGGTCAGTTAGATTAGATTTCATAAACACACGCAGCCATGTGGCGTGCCATTGCAGGTTTGTCGGTAATTCGCAAGTGCCTCGCAAAGCCGTTGCAAGGCTAAACAAGAAACAGCAACAATAAAGACAACAAAAGTAGCGTCGCCGCCACAAAGTCTAAGGTTACGTGGCGGGCGTGGGTGTTGTTGCCATGTGCACCGGAAGAGAAGGCGGGAAAAGGAAATGCAGTGAAAGTGTATTTTTTCCGCTTGAAAAAATGCATAAATGTGCTCCTAATATGCAACAACTCGCCACATTACTCTGCCATTAGATAATTTCGCCATCTTTTTTATCTAGTGTTCGCCATAAAAGTTCATCCCGAAAAGTGCAAAACGTGAGGCATAAAATAAATCACGAAAAGAAGTGGAAATCCTGCAAAGGATTTCACATTCAATATTACTTCGACTTCTTTTAAAACAAAGACGTAAAAGAAAAGTTCCATGCAGTTAGTCTTCTCCAGCAATAAAACTGAAAGTGTGTGCAAAGTTGAAAGCATAAAAATTAAAAGTTAGTTCTAAGGCAAAAAAATAAAATAGTGGTACCCGGAAAAATCACAGGTGGTTACGAAAAGCATTGTGGGGAAAGTAAAAGTAACGGAAAAACGCGTGTTACTATTTTCTCGCTATGCAAGTGTCATACAGTAGTGCATGGGTTACTCAGCATTGTGGCTCATTTGCACAAAATCTTGGATGTATAAACTTCTTCTACTCTTGGAAATGTAAGTTTAAAAGTAAGGGAAAAGCTTAGTATAGTCATATTTATATAAATTCTGAATTCTTCGATAGATAACTAACAACTTTTGGCTTTTCATCAGTAGCATACTTAAAACTCTTAAGCTGAATATAATTTAAGCAAGTTTGTTTCAAAAACTTTAGAAAATAGTAAGTCTTCATAAGAACAAAAATCGAAAGCTTTCTGGGGAAAGCATAGATAAATAGTTTTCCTGTATAAAATGTGTTGAAATTACTACCTCATTTTAAGAATCTGTTAAGAATCCTACCGAATATACAGCATTCAGGGATGATCGTGAAATCTTCGAAACTTGCCTCATTCGAGTAGTTCATTCACTGCTGTTGATGACGATAATAACGCAAAAGTAAAGAAAACGACGATTTGGCGTCAGCGACATAGCTAAGGATATCAACATTTCTTATATAGGGTGATTCATTTTGAGGCTCCCTAATTAAAAAAAAAAAAACAAAGAAACTTTAAATTAAATATGGAATATTTATTATTACACGAAAAGACATTTCTTTCTTATGTCGCTAATATACATATATTTCCTAAAATTCTTTAATCCGATCAAATACATACTTTCGAGTTATAAATTATACCAGTTTTCTTTGCTGTTGCTCTCATTTGTGCAATTATTGGAAAAAGAGCAGAACATAAGCATATATAGTGGAAAACCTACACATCCTGGAAATTTTAGACGTTAGAGCTTGTCCTAAATATCTTCAAAAAGTCAACAAATTTTACTGAATTCTTAGCCGAGTTTGTTGGCCCATTAGCAACTTTACTAACCGTTTCTACTTCTGCTTCCTTCTGTAACTCACCTTACTTTTTCCTTAGCTTACTTTCACACAAAACTTAACACTGTTCTTGGTTAACATAACTTTTATGATCTCTTTATCTGGCAGAGCGTTGTAATAACATAAACATATATAAACTCGTAAGGAAACGTCTTGCACAATCTGTTAAATGAGCCAAGTCGTTCCAAACGTCAGTCCGGATTCTGCAGTCGACACCGAATGCGCATTCCCCGGTCTACGTGTATACTCTCAACTACGGCTGCTACATTTTCTTCACTGCGTGTTGGATGTGGTGTATTTGGTCGAATATTACGGCACTCGAAGTGCAGTCCATTCGCGCAGCTGTCGCACTGGAATCAGCTTTCTACAAATTTGCTGAGTGACAATTCGGATAATTGTTCACAAGTGTACAAAAGCGTTTTGCCAAAAGTGAACGCAAAAAAAGTGATCAGCGATGGAATTCAAACGTAATAGTGTGATTGCTTTATATTTAGGTGGAAAATCACAGCCAGCAATTGTTCGTGTGCTCATACACCTTAATGTGAATAAAGGTTTTGTTTATCGCACCATCACTCGTTACAATGATACTGGTAGCATCGCAAAACGCCATGGAGGTGGTTATCAAAAGACTGCAATGTCACGTGAGATGGTTCGGAAAATGAAGAAGCGACTTGAGCGAAATCCACGGCAAAGTGCCAATCAAATGGCTAAAGAGCTGAAAATATCCGACCGCAGCATCCGACGCATATTGGAAAAAGAGCTCAAGGTCAAGCCTTACAAGTTCCAAAAGGCCCATGATCTCACACCGAAGCAGTAAGAAGTAAGACTTGAGGGAGTGAAGCAGTTGCTTCGCTTGGCCGAAAGCGGTAAAATTCCGAACATTGTGTTTTCTGACGAATAAATGTTTCCAATTGAGCAATTCGTAAACTCTCAAAACGATAGGGTTTACTTGACCGACCGTTCATAGGATAATCAAAGTCATCGATTGGCCACCAAGAGGCAGCACTCGCCACAAATAATGGTTTGGGCCGTTGTCACCGCAGATAGGCGCTCTCCAATTTTTTTCATCGAGCCTGGCGTCAAAGTAAATGCGACATATTATCGGAAAAGTGTTCTGGAGGCTGCTTTGAAGGCGTGGGCAAACGAACATTTCGGTCGCAAACCATGGACGTTTCAACAAGACTCAGCACCGTCTCACAAAGCGCGAGTGAACCAAGAATGGCTGAAAAACCACGTTCCGAACTTCATTATGACCATACAATGGCTCTCGAATTCACCAGATGCGAATCCAATGAATTATTCTCTCTCGGCCATTTTGGTGAGCAAGGTCAGATGTAAAGAATACACCAGTCTCGAAATGCTGAAGAAAGCCATTGTCTGTGAGTGTGCCACAATACCGGCAAGTCACATTCGTTTTTTGACCGCCTCAAGGCCATAGTAAAGGCAAAAGATGGTTATATCGAGCAAAAGTGAATTGGTCCTGAATTTATAATTATTTTCACACATTTTGTACTTTAAAATAAATAGAAATAATTTTCCAAACCCAATGTATGTATTTTTCAATTGGTTACACTTCGAGTGCCGGACCATGTTTCACTATTGGCTTTGTAAGTCTCTCAATTATAATAGCATTACGTGTACCATTGTATGTATTTTAGCGATTTTTCGCTGCTGAAACGATCGTAAGTTCCTTGTTGCATACGCAGGCTTTCAAAATTTTAAGTATATTAAAAAATCGATTTTTTTTGCTTAAATCTCTTTAAAAATTATCTAAGAATATGTCCCCAAAGTTATAGATGGGAATTCGAAATATTTTCGAAGCTAGAAGGGAAATAGTGACCGAGCGTCTAGCAGATATATTAGCGCTTGGGCAGAAAGCGAAAACTTTGACGCGCGATTTCTCGGTTTTTCATTTTTACGATTATTCTTAATTGGCGGGCAGGATAGAAAAAGCACTAAACATCGTATGGAATTGGGGTAAAGTTTATTATCTTTAGAATTAAATTATCTTCTATTTAAACTAAAAAAACCTAAGAAAAGTCAAGTTTGAACATTTGTTTTAAACAACATAAAGTAAAATTTGTTTGGTCAGAAACCACTTTTTCCAATTTAAAATTTTTTTTTTTAATTTTACACTTTTTTTGGAATTTTCTTAGTTTAACTAGTTTAACTAGAAGATATTTAAATCGCTTTGGATTTTTTGATTTAGATAGAAATTGCGACCTGCATCCTGCTCGCCGTCCGACAAATGCACATGCGAGATGCATCAGGCAATTGATTTCCAAAGGCAGACTATCAAAGATTTCGTATCGAAAAAATTTATAAATGATGTTTAAATATATGACTATAAATCCTAGAAATTTTGCTTTAATCAATTATTTCCTTCTCTCCCAAAAAAATCCTCGAAAAAATATATTTTTTGAAGCCTCAAAAGCAGGCCCCCCTCTTAAGCAATACACCGCCTCGAGTCCAACGACGGCGCCGTAGTTAACGCCATTTAATGCCTATTTTTGTTTTCTTTCAGCATATCTTTGCTTTTTGTCCTTATTTTTATTCGCCGTCTAACACGGATTTGCCTTTCGCGATTTGCAAAAAATTAGTACAATTCTGGTTGGAAACGATAAATATTTGGATGAAAAGAAAATAGGGTGGTAAGTAGGAGGGAGTGCAGACCAAGTATAAAGACTGCCCTCTGGTGCCGGTTTTTTCTCAGTTGATTGTGAGATTTTTTTCGTTTCTTTTTCTGGTTGTCTCCTCTAGTTTCCAGTGCACTTTTGTTGGTGCTCCTAGTAGCTTTGGAGGTGGAGGCTTCCAAATCAGTCGGTTTTCGCTGCTCTCACTACCGGTGTACGTTGGCCTGTTACGTCCGGTAGTACTATTTATCGTCTCGTCGTCGAGTAGATCATCTTTGTCGGATTCCGTTATTGGAAATCGATATGTCGTAGCAGTCCCCGAAGTCGCAACAGTTGTCGTCAAATTTGTAGCTTGTATTTTTTGCTTTGTCCATGTTTGGTCCCACGAGTTGGCCGGAAAGGGTTGGTCACTTCGTAGGAAATGGACGTAAAACCGAGAGTTTATTTGTCCAGATCACCATTGTGGGAATTATGAAGTGTCCTTCTTGGTTCATAAGAGTAAAGTTCGTTCCCATTTGGGATGTGCACCTAACTATTACTTAAGCTCCTTCGCCACGTCAAGGCGACTAACTTAAGGTATATTTATGCATTTGTAGGAAATTATTTTGTGTAAATTTAAGCTTTTAAAACCAATCCCACTTCTTCAACTGAAACTTCTTCTGTAAAAAAAGCAGAGCTGTCATATGTAGCTAATTCTTCACATCTTTATTTTATTTGTCAAAATTTCGTCTAATAATACTTTTGTAGCCATGTCAACTCTATGACTACACTTCCTTTTAGCAAAATCAATGCAGCGTGTCAAAAACTGCCGAATGCATGCAAAGTTTTATTTCAAGCTCAAGCATAAAGTTGCTGCAAACACCATTACACCCATGGATACATTATTTTTTCAACATACACATGATTTCAGAGATGTATGGTTGTATGGAGAATATGTCTAGCTCCTCACAAGGCTTTCGTGAGAAATCAAAGTGTGTCACAGCTGCTAACTTTTACTTGTTTTAATTTCTTCATTTTTATCGTTTTGCCACATCTTGTTGCTGCCAAAGCAGCTGCCACTAAGTTGTTGAGCCAGTATACGAAATTTTATTCAATTATAGTCTGTTGCTTTCTTGTATTCAGCGTTGCACTTTTTATTGCCGGTAAACCGGTTATTTCTTCGTTTAAGTATGTATGTGCGTTGTGTGTACTTATTTTCACCCACTGAAATACTTATATTATATCGATGCAAATTTATGCGTATGGGCTGCTAATCCGCAAAGCAAAGTGCTGGAAAACTTTACACACTTTTTGCGTATTTTGTTGTTGTTGTTACTTTTGATGGCTAATTCCTATTGACCATCTGTCTCTCCGGAACAAATTCATTGTGCACCAAACCACGAATATCGTGCTTGAAAATCGTCAGCAAGTGTTAGTAAAATGGCAAGAGAGACATCTCTCGCCAGTCCGTTCGAACAATTTTAGTAGATATTTTAGGTATGAAAAACGTTCTTGCACGATTCGTCCCAATAAAGCTAAATTTTTTTCAAAAAGATTACCGTAAACAAATCTTTTCACGATGATAATGCACCTTCACATCGAGCCACGTTTGTGACCGAATATAAAGTTAAAAATGCAATTAATACCATCAGTCAACCACCGTATTCACCGAATTTGCCTCGGTGTGAAACTGAAATTGCTTCACTGTGGAACTCGTTTTCAGTCGATCGAAAATATAAAAAAAAATTAAAATAATTAAATATTTTGCGTTTCATTTGCTATTTCTGTACTTGTTTTCCTATACTTTGTTTCTGTTGGTATTGCTCTACATCGTTATACAAGTATTCATACCTTGCTATAAACAAGCTCGTTATCTTTGAAATTTGCTTTTGTTTCCAATACAGTCGAAAGTCAAGTGGTGCATAGTACAACAATCGACATTGTTCTTTCCTTTCTCGGACGTGTTGAAGTTTCGACTTGTGGTGATAATGTACTGTGGCACGCGGAGCTTTCAAAATTGTTTATACTTCAGCATACCATATAACTATATACATATATATATAATGTGCTGTTAACTGTATAGACTTTTGTTTGGTTATTACTTTGTCATAAATTCTTACACTGCCTTTTATTCGCTTTTCTTTAAAGCTTTCCGCACATTTACACATACGAATCAAGCATACATACATACGTTACCAGCGCATGCATTCACACAAAGTTGCAACTTTGAATTGTCTCGCTGACAGTGCGTATGAGTGACATTAAGTGCTCGCAGAAGACTACCATATATGAGTGGCGTGTTCTAGCCTATAGCACAACTATCCACAATTCCACAACTTAAAAGACATATGCATATATCTGTTTGCATATACATATATGTAGATGATATAAATATTATATATCGGGTGATTTTTTAAGAACTTGATAACTTTTTTTTAAAAAAAAACGCATAAAATTTGCAAAATCTCATCGGTTCTTTATTTGAAACGTTAGATTGGTTCATGACATTTACATTTTTGAAGATAATTTCATTTAAATGTTGACCGCGGCTGCGTCTTAGGTGGTCCATTCGGAAAGTCCAATTTTGGGCAACTTTTTCGAGCATTTCGGCCGGAATAGCCCGAATTTCTTCGGAAATGTTGTCTTCCAAAGCTGGAATAGTTGCTGGCTAATTTCTGTAGACTTTAGACTTGACGTAGCCCCACAAAAAATAGTCTAAACGTTAAATTGATCTTGGTAGTTTAACTTAGCATTTCACGAAGTTTTCCCTCAAAAATAGAATCGCGAGAGCTGTGTGGCAAGTGCCATCTTATTGAAACCACATGTCAACCGCTCTGCCAAAAATGGAAGAAAACTTGGTTGACATGTGGTTTCAACAAGAGTGGCGCTTGCCAAAGCTCGCATGATCTCTGATGGCCATTTTGAGGGAAAACTTCGGAGAACAATTCATCTCAAGAAATGGACCCGTAAGTTGGCCACCAAGATCATGCGATTTAACGCCTTTAGACTATTTTTTGTGGGGCTACGTCAAGTCTAAAGTCTACAGAAATAAGCCAGCAACTATTCCAGCTTTGGAAGACAACATTTCCGAAGAAATTCGGGCTATTCCGGCCGAAATGCTCGAAAAAGTTGCCCAAAATTGGACTTTCCGAATGGACCACCTAAGACGCAGCCGCGGTCAACATTTAAATGAAATTATCTTCAAAAAGTAAATGTCATGAACCAATCTAACGTTTCAAATAAAGAACCGATGAGATTTTGCAAATTTTATGCGTTTTTTTTTAAAAAAAAGTTATCAAGTTCTTAAAAAATCACCCGATATTTGATTACTCATCATTTTTTTTTATTGCCATCAAAGTAATTCTCCACCCCCCTCCCCCGATTTGATGTATACTTATGCCAATGATTTCTTTTCCTCGACACACTTTTCATAAGAACTTTTTGGGATGGACTTCAGCTGATTTATCGAATTTTATTTCATCCTATTGATCGAACGGGTTTCACGAGAGATGTCGAGCTCTTTTGTCATCTTTTTAACACTTACCTGACGATTTTCACCATGTATTTCGCTTTTTTAATACTGTCATCAGTTGAAGAGGTTTAAGGTCGTACAGAATGGCTTCGACGATCTCTCGACCGTTTCTGAAGGCTTTATACCACTCGTACGCTGGTGTTTTTGATAAAAATGAATCACAGTAAGCCTTTTTAACATTGGCAATGATTCTGCCCACGGACCTTGGTAAGAAATACAAAATTTACGAGAAATTCTTTTATCGATATTCTTATCCATTGTTAAAATCGCACGCACTACTGAGGTATACCGACTTAAGCAACTGCTGTAAACATACTGGTTAACAAATCGCGCTCATATTTGGCATAGTAATTAAGGACGGTCCTACCAACTGAGCAAATCACATTTTTCGAAATATCTTTTACCCGGGAATTTTATTACAATTACCGGATGCTTTTTTGTCAAAATGTATATCTAATAATAAGTTTGCTTGCTTCTTAAATATCGTTGCGCTGACTTAGTACCGGAATACAAATTAATTCGACATAAGAATGAACTGTAGGTTATCGAAAATTAATGGTAAAGGAATGTCAGTCAAATTGATTGAAAGACAGCGCAAGCCTTGAAGACCCTTCTGGGAAAGAAAGTCAATCAGAATACGTAGCCAAATGGTGCGCGGAGAGTATGCGAGGACACGTGTACATTAGCGGTACTTGCTTATAGGCGGCAAATCATGCTTATATTTGTTTCTAACCATTACGAGAGACACGCTCGAGTGTATTTACTGTAACCTTCGTTACAGCTATGGCATTTACATTGACCTTTTTAATAAATAATCGACATATTCTTAGAACCTACTGCTGAAAACTTTTTTGGTTAATTTTTTTCTTTCCTTTTTTAATACCCGCAACGTCCATGTCTTCGCACGCTTTAACACTTATTTTTACCTACTACCGGCCATCATCAACGCTTTCAGTTTCCACTTGTACGAGTATTGAATTTCTCGACACATTCTTCATTTTCCAACACTTCTGGCATTCAACGGTACCGAAGCGTCATGCGAAATGACTTATTGAAGCCGTTTCAGTTCATAAATAAATAATTACCGAAATGGCAAATGTGGCAAAGTGCTGGAAGTCTATTTCTGTGTGGCCTTGGTACACACAGCCATATAAAATTGTACGTTTATATGTAACAAACACATACGTATATGTATACCATACATGATTTCAACATTGTGAACAACAGCTCGGCCTCGTTATGACCGAAAGTGCTACCCCGTAACTCTCCAAGATAAATAGCCAGCAAGCTACGTCCATGTGTTAACTCAGAAATATTGAAACATCTATACGTATGTGGTATACACACTTACACATGGCATTAACTGATATTAATTTTTCGGTTTTTTAATTTCGCATTACGCATTTGGTGTGGCAAATTTTGGGTGGATGTTAGACAACGTGACCTACAACCACATATTTCACACAAAAGCTTTAACCATAATGTTGGGCTAGCTCAAAATCTCCATTGTCTAAAATTTTGTAATGTGTTATATTCTTTGGTGCAAATTTCAATCTGAAATTTACTTTCGCAATTACTTTTGTTTTAAGAGAGCACCGGTGACAGTCCATTATAATATGTTTTTACCTCACATTTTCAGCCTCATAAAGTCAAACAAGCTTCTCAGGATTTGAGAGCTTGAGCTTAAATAACGTCACTTCTGTATCTTCACTGGCTAATTTTAATGAGGTAATTGCGTAATGGACTCTTAAATAGTCATTTAACTTTCCTTTTACACACACAATGATGAGCACATGATGGTTTTTCATGTTGCCTTTCACTACAAGATTTTCACAGCAGTCACCAGCACTCACGAAAATTCTTATTCAGCACTTGTAATGATATATGCTGCTGACTGTTGCATACCACAGTAGATGAGAAGTCGGTGCGGCTGGTTCAAGACCGCGTTCAAAAATGCTTACGGGTTGTAAATGTTGCTGTTGTTGCAACAAATGCCTTCATTTCATTCCACTCTTTTTGTAATTCTTAATCTCAACCAAATAGAGTGTCTGAAAGCTTGAATGAGCAGAGAACTGCTATTGGTAGCGAAAGCAAGCATAGCAGTTCAACGAGGACGTGAGCAGAATTGAGATGGGAAGAAGCACTGCTGATAGGCGCATTATTGCTCGCCTGTATGTACATATGTATGTATATATAAATATTTTTTTTTTGTTTATTAGGCTTTCTCTTTCAATTTGCATCATTTTTATTATTTCCGCATTAAGGATATATGTTGATTCTTGCTTAAAAATGTTAAATTAAAATAATGAAGGAAATAATTTGCAGAGTCAGAGCTCAATTTATCATTTATTAAGCTCGGATTTATAACGGGTTGGATATTTTTTGGCAGGTATAAATTATAAGAATGCTGGAAGTATTCTTGCGTATTTTATTATTATTATTCCTGACTTGACCGAAAAAGTATAGGATATTTTCCGCTTCAAGGGGCAAATAGTCATAGATCATTTTTAATGTCTTAAAATTCCATGGAACTTCAAATTTGAAAAGTTTTTAGTTATAAAGGATTAATTGAAATACAACTAGCTTCTTATCTACAAATTTTAAAATAATTTTTGTTGTTTGCAAGTAGTATTTGGATCGATAGTTCAAATAAAAGAGATTTTAGAAGTATGATTCCGTTATAGATTGGCCTGTATATGGAAAAAAATTTCAATTTCAATTCAAATGACTGAAATTTAAGAAACTTGTTTAAGATCTCCATATGCAATATACTAACTTCGTTATCCTGATTTTGCCTTCACTGAACCAAAAAACCTAATAAATTGATCAAAATTTAGCGAATCTTCCTATTAGAAAAGTTGCGTTAAAAATTGCTACATAATATAACTTTTGCGTTTGTATGCTGTACTCGATCAAGGTCCTTTACGAATATGTACAACTTGACTATAGAAAGTTTATATACATATATTTCTTCGTCAATGTTCCTTTTCGCTCTACACGGTCTTTTTAACAGATTGAAGGTTTTTTTGTTCCTATGCATCCACCGACGGGTGCTGTTTCGAATACTGTTAGAGCTGAAGTGTTTTCGTCCAGTCGGACGACATGACATAGCCAGCGTAACCGCTGTCTTTAATTTGCTGAACTCTGTCAATGTCGTCATATACCTCATACAGACCATCGTTCTATTGACTGGAGTATCCACCGTTGCCAGTACGCAAAGGACCATAAACCGCAGAACTTTTCTCTCTAAAACTCGTAACCCCGACTAATCAGATGTTGTCATCGTCCATACCTCTGCACCACATTGCAGGACGGGAATAAAGAGTGACTTATAGAGTTTTGTTTTTGTTCGTCGATAGAGGACTTTACTTCTCAATTGCTTACTCAGTTTACAAGCCGTATTAATTTTGCGGGAATACTAAGTTCAGACATATCGGACGAAGAGGTGGTGTGTGTCGATTTTCCTTTCATGAGTCTTTTTGAAAGACTTGGCGCATGGTGAACATCTGGTCACTCATTGATTTTCCGAGCCTAAAACCACACTAATAAGGCTAATCAGTTTGTTGACGATGGGCTTTAATCTTTCACACAATACTTAGACTTATCCCACGATAGTTGGCTCAGTTGTGGGGTCTTCCTTTTTGTGGATTGTTCAGAGCACATTTCAATTCCAATACGCTGGGCATCAGTCAAGGGTTCACCTCTGGGGGTTATACAAGAGAATGATCTGTTAGTCGCCGCATCTTTTCGTAAAATTTTCGAGCATTACCCTTAAAGACCAGCTTGGCAAACTCTTCATAGCCACATATTTCGGCCGTTTTCTTTTTTTTTTTTGTCTGCAAATGCGTCTCGCTTCCCTCTTCAGGTATCGTGCTGTGATTTACGTTCGGCTTTTCTGACTCGCCTCTGCACATTGCAACAAACGATTTCGCCTTCGATAGTAATCACCGGAAATTGGCAAAAAATCCAAGTGACAGCTGTGAAGAAGAATTATATTGAATTATATCTGTTTATACATACATACCAAAAAGATGCAGGAATAATAATCAATTCTATAAAATAAACAAATATTCAAGTATCAATGTCAATCACAGCTAACAATAAGGCAATAACAAGTAATAAAATTAATAATAACAGTAACCACAAGACGTCAGATGGGATCAATGACGCAATAACAATAAAAAAACAAGTAAGGAAGGGCTAAGTTCGGGTGTCACCGAACATTTTATACTCTCGCATGGTAAAGTGATAATCGAGATTTCATTATTCGTCATTTAAATATTTTTCAAATACCGTATTTTTGTAAAGTTTTATTCCGCTATCATCATTGGTTCCTAATGTTTATACTCGTATTATACAGAGAAGGCATCAGATGGAATTCAAAATAGCTTTATATTAGAAGAAGGCGTGGTTGTGAACCGATTTCACCCATATTTCGTCACATGTCATCAGGGTGTTAAGAAAACATTATATACCGAATTTCATTGAAATCGGTCTAGTAGTTCCTGAGATATGGTTTTTGGTCCATAAGTGGGCGAGGCCACGCCCATTTTCAATTTTTAAAAAACGCCTGGGAGCAGCTTCCTTCTGCCATTTCTTCCGTAAAATTTAGTGTCTCTGGCGTTTTTTGTTAGTCGGTTAACGCACTTTTAGTGATTTTCAACATAACCTTTGTATGGGAGGTGGGCGTGGTTATTATCCGATTTCTTCCATTTTTGAACTGTATATGGAAATGCCTTAAAAAAACGGCTCTGTAGAGTTTGGTTGACATAGCTATCAGTAGTTTCCGAGATATGTACAAAAAACTTAGTAGGGGGCGGGGCCACGCCCACTTTTCCAAAACAATTGGGTCCAAATATGCCCCTCCTAATGCGATCCTTTGTGCCAAATTTCACTTTAATATCTTTATTTATGGCTTAGTTATGACACTTTATAGGTTTTCGGTTTCCGCCATTTTGTGGGCGTGGCAGTGGTCGATTTGGCCCATCTTCGAACTTAACCTTCTTATGGAGCCAAGGAATACGTGTACCAAGTTTCATCATGATATCTCAATTTTTACTCAAGTTACAGCTTGCACGGACGGACGGACAGACGGACGGACAGACAGACATCCAGATTTCGACTCTACTCGTCGCCCTGATCACTTTGGTATATATAACCCTATATCTGACTCTTTTAGTTTTAGGACTTACAAACAACCGTTATGTGAACAAAACTATAATACTCTCGTTAGCAACATTGTTGCGAGAGTATAATAATCACAAAAGGCCCAATTTACTTATGTATGTGTATGTATGATATGTATGTATTTGCAATACAAGAAAATGTTAAGGGATTAACGCCGCTTGAGTAAACTTATTATTGCATGAAGGGTGATGATACTATTCGTTTACTGTTCTTATGTATGTATATGGATATATGTATTTTAGCTTAAGTAGATTCCATCGAGAGCCCAAAATTCATGCTTAGTTATGTCGCAGTTTCCATTTTTGACACAAATGTGCCTAACTTGGGTTTCTTAAAATCCTCAAACAACCGTTAACTCTTTTTGTAGACGTCCCAGCCTTGTTGCTTTTACTCTCTTTTTTTCCTATTCTGCCATATTCGTATTTTTGTTGCTTTTGTTGTTTTTTCGCTCAGTTGCTTGCAACATTGACAGCCGGCGCCGTGGGGTTAATGTTTTATGGGGCATTAAAGTGCCACAGCAAGACTTCTTGAACACAACGTTGTCATGCCAATGGAACCGGCTCAAGCTCGTAGCAACTTTTACCGGCTGACACTGCTGGTACTCGCTTATTCTTACTTTCGCCTCCTTCCTCAACTTCGTTGGTAGTCATTTGCATTCGAAATGGCAGCAACGTGACTGACTTACTGACTGACAGCAAATGACAAATATCAATTATTTAAAAGTCAGTAACAAATACAACTATCACAGTTTAAAAACGTTCACAAAGCAGCACGAAAGGCCAACGTAAGCGAAATAAATGTAAGGCTAATAGTAGGGTAGAGTAGATTGTAATTATTTTGATTATTTTAAATGGATGTTGTTTCGCCTATTTTATCGAAGACTTTTTAATTGATTACTCTACTTTTCTGTACTTATTACCATTTCGTATTTTTATTCTATTTTTAGATGAAAATTTTCATTGACAATACAAGTACATCGCTGTCGAAACGCCTGAAAGCCAGTCAAGCTTTCGATGGCAAATGGAAGACCGCTTCCGATTTGAAGAATGAACTTGAAGTGAGTGAAAATAATTACTATATGTATTGTATATATGTATTTCATATATTTCAAGAAGTAGCTGGCTTAGTTTTGTAGAGTGGCGTGACAGGATAAAGAGGAAAAAAACTTCGGAGCGCTTTAATATACATATATACTTTAAAAAGGCGTCGCGCAAAATGAGAAAAACTGCAATATTGTTATATTCTTTACACTAAACCCGAAGGAATCTACACTAACCGAATCATTAATTTCACCGTTCTTATATCATTTCAAGATATTGCTTTCTGACGGTCTAAACAGCTCAGCAGGCGGGCCTAGAAAATTTGTATTCTCTTATACTTAATAATAAACATATTCTGTCTCTTCTTAATATTCTCGATTTATACTACTCGCACTGTGATCAAATTGAGAGGTGAATGATGTGCCCTATGACGTCACACTCTGCGAGTGTTTACCGCACTACGGCAACATGGGGCCATGTGCGTTGATATGCGGGTGAGCATTGGAATGCAATAACAATCAAGTATATTATATGTTACTCACATCCTCTAATCGTGCAACAAATAATGGCGTGGTCATCGGGCGGTAAATGCATCCGCCAGGATCGGCCGTTCTTGTCCGATTTTGTGTCTATTGCTGCTTTTTCTTATTTTTTTTGCCTTGTTTTGGAGTCGAATGTCAGTTACTGGAAATTTATGATAACGTGTGGCACGCGACATTTGTGCAAATGTGTACAAACGTACATAATTCACCGCGGCCAAAAAAGCTTACCAAATGTATGGCAATCGCACGAACCAAGATGCGCTTTGATAAAATATGCGGGAAGAAAATGGTTTGGTTTCAGTGACGCTAACGTCATTTCTGGCGCTTGACCTTTAGAAACGGCCTCGGGTTTCCATACTTTCCAATTCGTTTTAAAAATGCAAACACATCAGTCAAATCTATAATAATCTGATGGGGCGGTTGATCCATCCGGAGCTTTTAGATAACTTTTTTATACAATAATAACTAAATACGTCAGAGAAAAGAAATTTTATCATATATAACAGCGCTTCATAGAAGCCGGTGTGAAAATCGGATGATGGGCGTAGCACCGCCCACATTTTAGGGAAATCCCATATCTCGTGGCCCGACCAATCGATTTCGACAAAATTTAGTGCATGGCATTCTACTTACGTTTTTATGACACTTTGTGAAAATGGAGGAAATTGGACAGCAACCAACTTTTATAAGTAGATTGGCTTTAAAACCAAGTTGTGCGGTAACTCGATGTAAAACATTTGTTGACTAAAGTTACGAGCGTTGAAATGATTTTATTGTGTATGATTACTGAATTTGTATTTAGATTTTTTCTTTTTAGTCTATCGTTATTGTTATTGTTGGTTTTATTTTGCTTTATAGACATTCCTACATTTTTGTGTATGCCTCAGAAACTTATTGACACTCCATTGAACTTGTAAAACCGACTATTATAGACATACCGACTGACACAAAGGAGGTTTGCAGGGCTCGTAAAATGTCTGTTTTCTAATATTTCGCATTGTAGTAAAAAAGTTACAGTCCGTATGAGTTCGTAAGCAAACCAATAAATCATTCGCAACCGCAAAAGTGCTATTTCCTCGAATATGTCTAGGCCTCGATATGTCTGGGAGTCAACATTACATACAATACCACGTGAATAAATACAAAGCTCCATACATGCATATATATGTATGTTCACGCCAACAAATTCAAGGTGAATGTGTCTTTCTGTGCCTTTGGAGTGTCTTTCGAATGACAGGAAAACCGTTTTTACGGAGTTTCACTGCCTTTCGTGTTTACTGCTACTTACACTCTTCGCACATCGTCTTATAAGCGTAACAGGAGTAAATAAAAGTATTGTTATAAGAGGGAAACTTTTAATTTACAACTTTAGTAAAAAACTTTCTAAATTAATATTTAATTTTTATAAAAATATATGTGCCGACCAAGACCGATAATATAAGCACTTTTGTGACACATTTCAACTTTGTTTCACTGAAGAGAGTTTATTAATTATATATGACCTGGTCTACGGAAAGGGGGCTTAGGTGTCAAACAAATCAATTTTTTTGGATTCTATTACGTGAAAAAGCATCTCATCTTCTATCCGAATCAACTAAAAAGTGAAAAATTGATTTTTTGACACCTAAGCCCCCTTTCCGTAGACCAGGTCACATATACTTACAAGAAAATTGCTTATTGTCAGTCTTGGTCGGCAAATACCACAGTATTTTCCTAATATATTCGATTCAACCAAAGATATCCAACTCAGATATATTTGTTGTATTAGAATAATAGGAAAAGAGATATATTTTTTCTATTTACTTAGCAAATGTATCATTGACATTACTTTCCACCCGAAACGCTGTGACCATTTTAGCTTATGTTAAATTTTATTTTTTTATTTTCCATTACCATTTTAACCTAACCATCCATAGCATTGCTATCATATTTAAATATGTTCACAAATTATTACCTCCAATTATTGCAATAAATGCAAAGAAGTTTTGCAATTCTTTGGATGATAGCATCCGACTCTAAGAAACTCAATTGAAACGTCTGCAGGAAAATTTTACTTTAATTATATGGGCTCGATTATATTTCTGGGAACTTAAGTGCCCAACAAAAATTGTTTATGATACTTTGTGTATTGAAAATTTTCCTTATTGTATAATAATAATTCAATCTTGTGATTAAAAGTGGTTCAATTGCTGGTACCTTTTACGTTCCCATTCACATTTTCAGTTTTCATGCTTGTAGTTTCTGTATAATATTCCGAAGGATATATCAAGTTCAAAGATTATAGCCAAAATATTCAAGAAACATTTTTTTTGTGGGAATGCTGTACCGAAGATAAATCTGAATCCGCTTTTAACTTACATAACCCCAACTATTATATTTTAAAATCAATTCTACATATCTTAAGATTTTATTTCATAATTATAATGTTCTCACTTTCCTTTCAGCGATTTGGATGTGATTTAAAAATCGCTTTGACGAAAAAGATTGACAGCTGTGGCGTATGTGGTGCGGACAATAGCTCCTGTTCGCAGCCTGTTAACAATTGGGAGACAGCGTCAACAACACTGTGTTTAGTGACACGTGTCAGAGGTAAGTCTAAGCATAGTAAAACTAATAAACATGTAAACGTTATAGTACATAATAAACAGTTATAACATATTCATACTTTCCTCTCAGGCTCTGTTACTCTGTCACTAAATACGCCAAAAAGACGTGTTACGAAAATGTTACGTCAGGAAGGGAATATGCTGAAAAACAAATTTGAATGTGTCACTATATTTCGACTTTGTGAAGAAGTGAAGAAGAGGGGCGCAAGGAATTGGGCCACACACATCTAACGGGTGCTAGTAACAATAATCTTGACAAACAGACTTATTGGATTCGGTGACATATAGTGTTTCACCAATTTTTTTACAATCTTGTTGAATTGCCTGCGGTGTTAGTGAATGAAGCACAAAATAAAGAAAACTCCTTGGCTAATACATCTCCTCCTTTACTCGCGTTTTAACTTCTCGACTGACAGTCCACTGTGACACTCTCAATTCGTTCACTGGAAGTGGAAACCATATATCTGAACTCATATCAATTCAAGACTCGCGTGCCGAAGTTTTGTTTGTAATTCATCTGCTTCACACGCACCTATTCTTCCCACACATACTCGCGCATTGCTTTCCCACCTGCTGATGAAAGTTCGAATCCAAATTTTGCATGTAAAATTTATTTCGCTTTCACTTTTTATATTCGATTCTTATCTGCACCTTCGGCCCCCACTTGCCAGTCCACATATTCGCATTTCCTACGTTGTTACTTAACTGCGTGCTCCTTATGACGTGTCGTCGATTTGTTTTGAATAACAAATAACTGTGTAATTTCAGGTTTCGCCCCACTTTTATTCGTATACGTTTTATGTATGGTTTCGCGGTTGGAGGAAACCGTTCAGGCGGTTTGCTGAGTGCTTAACATAGTAGCTTGTTCACCTTTAGGTGAGCTTACAGGTTAGGCTTCTGTGGCATATGGGCAGATGGTTATTTAAGTGTTGAAGTTGTGACTTCTCACGTAACTTTGTTTTGGTCAGTCGTCATATCTGCGATGTAGTCGTATGGAAGTGAATAAATTGGTATTACCTGTTTTCAATATCAATATATTTTTGTATATGCAACATTACGATTCATTAGCCGTGACTCCATTCAACACCCAAGATTTCACACAATAATTGAGGTATGAGGAGCTTATACAAAGAGATATAAAAAATAAAATTTAGTGATTCAGTTTGAGCGTGCAGTTTAAATGGACCGATCCGAGTATATTTTTATCGATGGAACGATGAGCTGTATGAGATTATACAACGACATTGACATACAGGGTTTGTCCGGAAAGTAATAGGACTGAGTCTATTTAAAAAACCAATAATTACAATACTTTAAAGAACTTTCAAATAGGCTCCTTCTGCGTCGATGCAGCGCTGCCAGCGCAATTTTTTTGTTTTTGCGTTGAAGTCGTCACGGAATGCATTCTCCGGAATAGCGTTGAGAGCCGAGGTGCGTGCTGCTTGGATGCCCTCTGTTGTCTCAAAATGCTTACCTTTCATCGGCCTTTTCAAGCAAGGAAACAAAAAAATTCCGAGGGAGGCCACATCGGGGCTGTACGACGGCTGCGGAAGCGTTGAAATGCCGAACTTAGTTAGGTGGCTGTTCACAAGAAAGGCGTTGTGAGCCGGGGCGTTTTCGTGGTGAAACTTTCTAACAACTGCAATGTCTTCTCTGACCCTATTGACCCTACGTTTGAGTCTCTTGAGGACTTCCACGCAAAACTTGGCGTTGACGATTTGTTCAGGAGGGATAAATTCATGGTGCACGATGCCTTTGATGTGAAAGAAGACAATGAGCATCGTTTTCACTTTGGATTTGCTTATTCTTCCTTTCTCCACACGGTATTCCTCAGCGAGCTCTTGCCGGCCCTCCCCGCTGGTTAAGCCTGCTCATTCATATCAAACGTCTCTATTATATTTACACCCTGTCAAGAAAGACAAATATCATTGAGCAAGCACCTGATCACCTGATTTAGCTCCATGTGACTTCTGGCTATTCTTCTAACTCAAAGAACGATTCCGGGTAAACCGTTTTGAGTTAGTTGAAGACATCAAAACAAATTCGACGCGAGAGCTGACTCAACTGACATAAACAGGTGCTGTAAACACACTGGTTGACAGATTGCGCTAATTGGCATCATAATTAAGAACAGTTGTGCCAACCTAGGAAAAAAATGTACCTGTCTACCATATAAGCGGGAGATTTAAATAAATAATTCTCGATTCTTTCTTTTCTTTCTTTCACCTTTTCAGGGTGCAAATGTTTTATATTTTTTCATAAGTACTACTTATATACTTTTTTTGGTAACACTTACATGACTAAACAAAAAAGTTCCCGAAAATAAATATTTCTTTTGCCGCCTTCAAATTAATCCCACCAGATGAATTGCACTTATGCCAACGATTTTTCCAGTCTTCGTAACACTTTTCATAAGTACTTTTTGGAATGGCCTTCAGTTCTTCAGCGAATTTTGTTTTATTGCTTCGATCGACTGAAAACGGGAAACGACAGTTAGGGGAACAATAAAAAGTCAGGCGGAGCCAAATCTGTTGAAATTTTTAGTTGATTCATGTTTTTCATTGCGTTTTTGGCTTTAAATTCGATCACAATCATAGCTCGATGCGATGGTTCATTGTCATCGTGCAAAATCCACGTGTTCTTCCACAATTCCGGCCGTTTTCAACGGATGTTCTCACGCAAACGCTTCAATACGCCCAAATAGAACTCCTTATTGCCATCTGTCCCTCTAAAACAAATTCATGATGCACTAAATCACGATTATCGATAAAACCAATGAGCATCACCCTAATTTCTGAACGTCTTTGGCGTGGCTTTTTTGCTTTCGGTTCGTTTTTTCACACATTCCGATGATTGTTGACTCATAAACTCATATCTAATCGGCAATTACATATAATGCTCTTCATGAATTTGGTATTAGAATTTTAAATTTTTTCAGTGCTGTCTTCTACTTTTTTATTTCAGTTCGTCTGAGTACTCCAATAATCCAAAAGTCAATATTTTAGTCTGGTCTATCTTCGTAAAATATCTTACAAAAGTCATCACAACATCAAACTTAAAATTCCTACAAGGAGTGTTATAGTGTCATATATCAACAATGATATGAGGCTGTCAATGCGTATGCACGCATGCCACTTCAATTTATATTTTCATCCTGATTTAACAGCCAGACAATATATTGATTCCAAATACGCTTAGAGCATGCTTCCCTATCACATATAGTATGCTCGATAACTACCGAGGTGGTATTCAAGCATCCAAAATAAGGTACATAGATTAACTGTATGCTTGCTTGCAGTGCTTACAAGGCGAGTCTCAAGTGTGTATAGAGGATGCAACTACATACTCGTATATGTAGCTACCTACAAATCAGCTGACGTTTTTTATCACTGCTTTCACATTTTGCCGACTCTGTTTCTGGCTTCTTCAATATTTGGTGACACAGACTCTCCCTTTTTCGTTTCACTATCTTTCTTCACGTCTCTTCTGCGACGCAGCCACTTAAGCACATAAATTCCGCAATGACTTTGCGTGTCTCTGTGTCGCCTGTGGCATTCGCCGTGCTTGAGTTTTTAAGTCTGCTACTTGGCGCCATTACCGTCCACGCGCTCCGTTGCGCTCACCTTATGCTCATCTTCATTGCCGTCACTTTCACTTTGTCTGTCGTTCGCGTGTGCCTCGGTACTTTTAGTTTTCTATCGATTTCACACTTTTGTTGCTAGGAATGGTATAGGATATCTTAACTTATCACCCATTTAACATACCTTGAATTTTTACTTCCATTTACTAAAAACATTAAAAATTTCTTACAAGTCTTTCATTTAATTTTATGCCTTTTCCTCCAACTAACGGTTGTTTTGTATGTACTATATACATTCACTTCGCCTCTCTTGTCTTCTTCGCCCACAGGCTACAAGATGTCGCAACCAGTGTGTCGAAATCGTGCCACTGGCTTGGAAGTCGAGGACTCAATGTGCAGCGGTCCCCAAAGGCCGGAACCATCAGAAAACTCATTTATATATGCGCCAGATTAACCAAAATTGCGAAAATTGTTAATCATGAATATGTGGGCTTGCTATTATTCATTTTTGACACAAAGGCATACTTTTATCAGGAAAATATATTCTCTGAATTCCATTAATCTTAAAGATTGTTCGATATTTTCGGTATTAAGTCAGTGATAAGCACCGATATCTTGTGGCTTAGAAATTTATGTTCTGATGGTTGAATTTCTGCAAATGAAATGTCATATTTTAAAAGCTAGTTCTGACGTCTTCCCTATAGCTTGATTTAAATACAATGAAAGAATTTAAAATTGTTTTATATGGGAAGTAGGATCATGGATGTAGTCTGATTTAGTTAATTTTCATATCACGAAATTCTGGTAGAAATTTGTGAAGCAGTTCTTTAAATATGAAATTTCACCGATGTCCCGCCTACTGTACGAGTACAATGCGGCGTGAACTCCTATGAAGCTTTTCCGAACCATCTTGGCTATATACTTTAATCAGCGGGTATCATCCGAATAAATAGACTTTCGTTTAATAACGTTTTTGGACGTCAGGTAACGTTTGTCGGACATGAAAACAGTTCGATTCCGCCAATCTTCAGTTAGTATTGATGATTCATGATGCTCAAACGTGTATGCAAGATCCCTCAATTTTTACTCAAATTATCGCTTACACAAACACACGGACGCACAGGCAGAGATTTAACTGGATTTCAACTCGTCTCGTCAACTCTAATAATAAATAAATAAAAAAATGTATACAAAAATTTAAAATTATAGCGAGTTTCTTCATTATTATCAGTCATTTTGAAACAGGTGTAACTCTTTTTCACCTCAGCCGAATTTAGTTTTTTTGAATTTTAAATGAAGCTTAAGGTCTCATCTTTCCAACACTATATGGTATGACACAATGTGATTGGTAGCACTGGAGATATACGACTGGTGAAAGAAACTGTAGCAAAATCTTGTGAAGGTATGAATGCAGGTCTCATTGTTTTAATATTATATTTGGTCTTAATTTAAGTTTTAAATTTTCCCATAAATATAGGACACAATTAGCATCTCAGCAAGAGTGCTGCATGACTTTTAAATTTTGGCTTCCGCTAATGTTCGTTATCAAAAAAATATTTACGCTTTTAGCGCCATTCGCTTGACACTCCTTGCCATGTTCTACCATTGCTTTCGTCGACATCTTATCCTTTGCAACAATGCAGTTCACAAAAACAACAAAATGAAAAGTGAAAGTTATTTACGATCACTTGCTCAATTGCAAATACTTCAATGTATGCAAACTATGCGAACTCATAGAACTATTTGTGACAAGGTTTTCAATTTATACGAATACAAGAGGGCTAAGAGCACCGAACCCGTTTATACTGCTGTGGGCAAAAAATAGTAAGAATTTTTAATTTGACGACGAGCCATGTACAGGATGGTCATCCACATTATAATAAAATAAACGAATTGATGCTTGAGAATCGACGATTAACAGTGAAAGTTCTTACTGGTATCGTTTGAATATCGAAAGAATCAGTGAAAACCATTCTGAAAAAAGAAGAAAAATGGAAGCATATTGGTTCCAAAATCACTAAATTTGAAAACCACCAGGATGCCATGAATATTATTACTGGCTATGAGTATTGGATCTATGGTTACGACCCGTAAACAGACAATCGGCCGAATATTGTGACAAAGGTGAGCCGAAGCCGAAAAAACCACGTTAAAACAGCTAAAAAATCAAGGATATCTTCACAGTTTTTAACCACAGACAGATGCTCTATGCAACCTGTCGACTTCCACAAATCGTACAACGCTTCTTGGAAACCTAATTGAAAGTATTTATTTTGGGAAACTTATATTTTTTAAATAACCTCAAAACAGTCTGGGTAAAAAATAATAAATTCTCCCTTAACGTATTATTGAATGCATAGGAAAAATATTTCTGTACCCATAAAATTTGTTTGTGAGTTATAGACTATTATAGAATACGTAAGAAAGATAGTAAGAAAAGTTTCACATCTTGAATTTTCAGCTATCATATTTTAGTTTTATTGTTCTTATCTTGATTAAAATAGAAGTTATGGTTTGAGATTGTAACTCACTCTTCTAAGTACTTCGCAGTGAAATTCTTTGTAATTCGAAATCCAAAGACTTTGCGAGCACTTAATCGAAAAGCCTTACATGTTTTCCTTTCTTCTTATAAACGCTTCCTCCTTCTCATTCATCCATGACAGCTGGAGCTTTTTTCTCTAACATATTATGCACCCTACCAATGATCCCTACCACTCTCAAGAAGGTGGGATCTACTTAATCGGAACGGACCCGGATTTTTTATCCGGCCAAGGACTGTCAACTCGACAGAATTTTTCGCTGCAACAGCAACACCATCATAGGTTAAGATGTCAGAAAACAAAAAGAGCTTTTTCTAACCTTCTTTGTACAAAAGCATTTAACCATTTGTTTTAATGTAAAAAAATTTAGCCCTACTTCGCTATCGCAGTATATTTATTATATTTTCTTTTCCTCCTAGATAAGTCTTTAAGGAAAAATAATCTATTTGCTTTAATTTCGTTTCCATTCCGCTTCAGGCGCATCACTGATGACTAGAGTCCATGCAGCCGTCTCTGTGGACCTGGCTACCGTGAGCGTATGGTGGTGTATGCGGAGGAGAATAATGGCGTTAAAACAAAGGTAAGCGCAAATTGAGTCATAATATAGCAACAATGTGACAAAAAAGGAAAAAAATAAACTACCGACAAACAATAGAATTTGCGAAGCCGAAATAAAAACGCACAACAACAACAAGAAATTCTCAATGTTATTCATAGCCATGCACAATTATTCAGTAGAGTACACTACTCACTGCGTACTCGCGCGTACTTTTTACACTTTACTGTTTTAATGCATTTCAACTTTCCATTTCGAGCGCTTCACGCAGCGGGTCCACCACTGTATTCATAATTTCTACTGAACGTTTATTTCAGCCACTTCTTCTTTTGGTTTTCTTGTTGATGTGCGGCAAATTGACTAATTCCGTGAAATAACCGCCAACCATCCGCATTTTCTTATCCAATTTTAACTATATCTATATTGCTTTTGTTGAACCCGGATGTGACGTATCGAGCGCCAAAAACAGCCACACTAGAGCCTTGCATGCTTGAGAAGTGCCCAGCATGGGAGGTGGAAGAGTGGCGTGTAGTGAGTATGCTTAGTTACTTTATAATGTAGTGGGTTTGTGCTTTTGCAGTAAAAATGAAAGGATTATAGCTCGCCTTGATGATGCTTTTTGAGTCCACTCTACTTTAATTTTTTGATATTGAGTCATTTTCATAGTCTTTCCTTTTGTCAGTTTTCGCATGATGGTTAAGAGTTAAATTTTTCCTTTATGTTGCAAAGTTTTAACTTTCGATTGCTTAAACTTTAATTAGTGTGAAGCTTTCAT
Organism: Bactrocera tryoni; assembly: GCF_016617805.1. Lineage (NCBI taxonomy): Eukaryota > Metazoa > Arthropoda > Insecta > Diptera > Tephritidae > Bactrocera > Bactrocera tryoni. Next base: position 98,886 of record NW_024396487.1, read on the forward strand.
GTTTACATCATTTCCGCTACGGTTTGTGTAATTATAGTTTCCAGTTAAAAAAAACTAATCTTACCATGTACATATACGGTATGGTATGCAAATACTTTTACCCACGTTGATTTTATGGCTTCTGAAATTCATTATTGATGCAGTTGGTCATTGTGCATAAAGGAGGGTCATAAAAATCCCTAGAAATTCGCCTAATGGTTGGATATTATCAAAGCAATAATTTGCTCGAGAGCATTTGGGTCAGAAAATTAAAAAAAACGGTATTTTCTCCATTGTCAATAATTTCGTCTCCATGGAGGGTAGATCCGTCATGATAGAGGAGTCACTAACATATGGTCACAACGCTAGTTTCCTCTCAGTAATTAAGTTGAAATGATACGGTAAGTTTTCATTAAGATTATTAAGACCGGGACTTTACTTGCAAAAGAACACACTCGCTCTTCTCCAACAAATACTACCAATTCCAAGGTTATAAATCACCTACTTCTTATTCACTGTAGCTGAGTTAACAACAGTGCGCCAGTCGTTTCTTCTTTTTAAAATGAGGCGCCAATTGGAGATTCCAAACGAAGTCCTTCTCCACCTCATCTTTCCAACGGAGTAGAGGTCTTCCTCTTCCTCTGCTTGACCCTGCGAGTACTGCGTCGAATACTTTCAGAGCTGGGATGTTTTCGTCCATACGTGCGTCATGACCCAGCTTTTAATTCGCTGAACTATGCCAATGTCGTCATATACGAGGGCTGCTATATATATTCCGGCCTAGGGCAACACTAAGTATTGCCAGGTGCAATCTGACATTTCCATTGGAAAGCTTGACATTTTTTAGCATAACATCACTCAGAACGTTTTGTCATTTAATCGTGAGTTGTTTTATTAAAAAATTCATCTCGGCCAAAAAATGGAATTAACTCGTGAACATTTTCGTGCGATCATTGTTCACAACTTTCGACTCGGATTATCACGACAAGAGTGCATCGATGAACTAAAATCTTTGTATGGCTATGAAAAACCACCCTATAGCACTGTGAAAAACTGGTACAACGAATTCAATCGTGGCCGACGCTCGCTCAAAGACGAATTCCGTGAAGGTCGTCCAAAAACAGCCGTTGTGCCAGAAAACATCGATGCCGTACGTGAACTGATAATGCAAGACCGTCATGTAACATACCTTCAGATAGAGACATGCCTATGCATTTCTCCCACCAGCATACATTCGATATTGCATGAACACCTGGCCGTAAAAAAGGTTTGTTCTCGTTGGATCCCGCACAATTTGACAATCGCTCAAAAAAGGGCTCGTGTGGATTGGTGTAAAGAAATGCTGAAAAAATAGGATCGCGGTGTTTCAAAAGACGTTTATAAGATCGTCATAGGTGACGAATAATGGATCTATGCGTATGAGCCCGAAACAAAACAGCAATCGACAAGAAAAAAAAAATAAAATTGAAAAACAAAAAGTAAAAAAAAACATTTTCGTTGATAAATATGCCTATTTACATTATTAGGCCAGAAATATATATAGCAACCTCATACAACTCATAGTTCCATTGAATGCGATATACGCGCAAAGAATCATAAATCTTCCGCAGAACCTTTCTCCTAAAACTCCGTAACGTCAACTCATCACATGTTGTCGTCGTCTATGCCTCTGCACCGAACAGCAGGACCGGAATAATGAGTAATTTATAGTAATTTGTTTTTGTTCGTCGAGAGAGCACTTTACTTCTCAATTGCCTACTTAGTCCGAAGTAACACCTTTTGACAAGAGATATTCTGCGTTTAATTCCAAAGATGGCGTTGTTGTTGGTGTTAATGCTGGTTCCAAGATAAGCGAAATTATCTGTGACTTCGAAGTTATGACTCTCAACAGTGACGTGAGAGATAAATCGCGAGTACTCCCTTTCGTGCTGTCAAAAGCAGCTTTGAAATCGACGGATATTTTCGTGTCGTGTCGATTATCTTTTCACGGATCTTCCTTTTCGTGGATTGAACAGAGCACACTTAAATTTCAATCGTCGGGCATGCTTTCGTCTGGCCATATTCTACAAAGAAGCTGAAGCATGATCCTTATCAGTTCTTCGCCGTGTGTTTGAATAGCTAGACCGGCAATCCATCGGCCCCCGCCGATGTTCTTCAGACGGGTAATTGTTACTTCCTTCCATCGTCATCGATTGAGGAATTGATTTGGCCATCTCCTGATGTTATGCCTTCACCTCACTTATCATTTATTCAATTTCTTAAATATAATTGTCCCTGTTAAACACTTCGATTCATCAGGTTTTTTACGTTTGGGGTTAATTGAAGCTTTGCGTAATGTAGTGGATAAGCGGCTTATTACCTTTCTTTTAAAACCATATTTTTTACATATCTGTTCAAGAGGTCGATGATGTCGGAAGTCACTAAATGAGTGTAAAAAAAGGAATCTGTAATAAAAATCATTAACTTTGTTGAGACCATGAAGAAAAAGAATACTGAAGAACAATAATATCAATATATTTAAACCGAAGTGAGTTGCACATGCTAACAACTACAGCGATATGAAATGCAATATTTTATAACATTACACAATATTAGACCAAATTACATCTGAAAACCCACCCGCCAAGTTCACTTGCACTCGGCAAATAGTTAACAGCTCTCATTCGATGGGCCATTCATTGAGGCGGAAAGTGTTTATGTCAAATGTTTGCCAGTGCCTTATGCCGTGATTGCACTTGAGCTGAAATGCATCCAAAAAGTCACGAAAAGCAACAGCAATGTTGTCAGCATCCTAAATACGCTGTCGGCCTTCACTAACTTAGCAGGTCGCACGTCTCATTTATTCAAATGCAGCGACTTGTTGCCTTGTCTCATATTCTTTAAATCAACCTACTTATATATAAACTTTCGGGACAACGAACGCAAAAGCATAACCAACTTTATTAAAAGCTGCTAAAACTCGTCATGCTCACATGACAGGAAATGGTTCAAATTATATAAGTTCATGGTGAACTTATGTATACGTGTTTTTACATAAGAGAACGATATATATGTAGTATGACATGTGTACCGTCGAAGGCGGTAGACTACTTTGTCTAAAAAACTCCAACATCAGACCCTTTTTCAGATCCTCATTGCGATGCTTTGTGACGACTTAATGCGTGTTCATCTGTTTGTAGACACAGGAGTAACGAAAAAACCAAATATTTGCATATATGATATAGCTTACCGCATGGTGAATCACTTTACGTGCAGGGAGAAGTCTTTATAAAATATGATGGGAAATGTTGCCATCTGTAAGGTTTTCAAATAAAAAGTTTTCATTACTAAAATGTCTTTCGCCAGATATTTGGTAATCCAAATTTGTCTCCCCTTTGATTTATACTGATATAATATTGAATATGATGGGGTTTCAATAGGGACGCTGCAAAAGTAGACAAATAGTGACAGCAAACGTCGCCATAGCTTTTCCGGTTCTTTTGACATTTCCCTTCGATAAAGTTTGCCATTTCATCAAGAAAAGATATACGATCAAACAACGAGTCAAAAATATTAAAATTTACCTCCGAAATTTGGAGCCTGTGAACTCAACTTTAAGAGCGCTACGTCCAATTTATTGTTGTCATAATCGTCCTGTCAGATTAACAATAGAGCATCTAATGGAAAAATTTTAATCCATGGGCACAGTATGAAATGTTTCCCTCGCAGTGAGGCAAAAAAGTGCCCTTGTTGTCGAGATTATTGCTGCCGTTAGCGCATCAATTGAGGAAGACCAAAATGAGTCTGTCAAATGCCGTTCTCAAGCGTTGGGCATCTATGTGACGTCGTTGTGGGGAATTTTGCGAAAACTTCTAGGTTTACATCTTTACAAGATAAAATTGACACAAGCACTGAAGCCGCTTGGCCACCAGAATCGTCGTATGAAAATGATCCGGATTTTCATCGAAAAATCATCTTCAGCAATGAGGCTCATTTCTGGCTGAACGGCTTTGTCAATAAGCAAAATATGCATTATAGGTTAGGCAGCAATTCACTTGTCTACCTTTCACCATTGTATCTCAAAAAAATTTAATGCTTGGTGCTGTTTATGGGCCGGCGGCGTCATTGGATCGTATTTGTTCCGTGATGGTCAAGACCGGCACGTTACTGAGTATTAATATTCGATTTTCTAGAATATTTTTCAACATACATTTGTACAAATTTTCCAAAAATATGGTAACCCGAATATTTGCTTAAGTTCCCTTATGAATGTGAGGTGTCCCAAGTCTTTGCAAATGTTTAGACAACATAACTGAGTATTTATGTACATATGTTTATCATGACAACGCATAAAAATATGAGCATCATCCCCACACTTTTTGGCATTTAATGCCTCCGCACCGGCTTGAATATATGTACATATGTAAATACTTTATCCTAAACCAAATGCAAGTAAGCCCATATGGACATACACTTACACACATACGAGGGTCAGCCAATAAGTACTTAAAAGTAGTCAAAAACTATTCTTTCCACTGGAAAGGTAATGACAACTTAAATTATGTATCATTATGTTAAATAAACATAAGGCTCTACAAAGCTGATTTATTGAATTCTTTGGCGATAAAAGTGCCTCCGCTGTTATAAACACTCCAGTTTTGTTTTGGCGTTTTTTTCACGCGTCATTAGTCAAGCCAAAATTTAAATCAAACGAAGATGTTATCGTCATCACGACAGCCTACTTTAAATACCTGCAGAAATCGTAGTCAAACAGGTTAAAAAGTGAGAATTACCGAGTTAAAGGTGCATATGCCGAGAAAGAAACCGCCACTTTTTCCAAAGAGTTCTGTTTCAGCTTATGTACTTATCAAACCGCCCTCGTAAATATTATCACCATCCTTTTTCTTCTAAATTGTCACTCAAATTTGCTCACCAACTGGCTCTGTGCACTTTTTTCCTCGTTTTCGTAGTTCTTTTACCAGCGAACGAAATAACATGCGGTTTTGACCTTTTTACAATGCCGGTATCAGACATAATTCTATACTCACCATAGCAATTATATACACACCTACGTACAAACATTTTTATGCAAATTTTTATCTCAAACACGTTTAAATAATTTATAATTCCTTATTATCTTATGACATTTAGGTTTTATCCTCACTTGCGGTGGTGTCCTGCAAACAACAAGAATAACCACTTCTTTCGTATGCCATTTGAATATTTAAACATAATTCAGCCATGGAATTATGCCACAACTCAACTACTCCGATATGCCCTGCGGCTTGCACATCCATATACATATGTTTGAATATATGCTTGCCTTTTTACACACTGATAGTGCTTGGTAACCTGTGGGCAGGGCTTGCAGTTGCGTGAAGTAGATGGCAGACACAGCGTCAAATGCGACCCACTGACGAAGCCCGCATCGCTGCAGTAATGCTCGACGGGAATCTCATGTGACGATGGTGGTGGTACGATTATATGCGGCAGCAGCTAACCACTAGCAATGGTGAGTACATAGCATTAAGTAATTAAAAGGAAAAACAGGATTACAAAAAGCAATGAAATATAAAAATCTCCTGTAAATACATGCTTCTCTTATCACTTTCTAGTCGCATGATGGAGATGTCGATGAGGACGATAAATAGGATGATGAGGACTCGAAGGATGTAGATAATGTTGAGCTCTTATGATCCCAGTGGAGTTTGCAATAATGATGCCGGCTTGGTGACATAAGTATCATGATGAGTCTGAACACAGTATGCTCATCGCTCTGTCAGTCACCAGCACCATGAAGAACCCCAGCAGCCACATGTCGAGCGGCTAACCGGTAGCGGTGTCAGCTACGGTTATCATAGTACTTCGGATTCAGAGCGGAGGTTCCTGCCGGCGACCTAAAGTGAGTGGAAAAATATCTTAAATGCATCAAAAAGCTTATCTCTATTCAAATACTATTTAATTGTAATGACTTCAGAAAGACATGTCTTATTATATAGGGTTTTAGGAAATCATAGTTCATACTGAGGTGTACCTAGGTCTTGGTCTTGGCCTTGGTCTTAGACTTGGTCTTGGTCTTGGTCTTGGTCTTGGTCTTGGTCTTGGTCTTGGTCTTGGTCTTGGTCTTGGTCTTGGTCTTGGTCTTGGTCTTGGTCTTGGTCTTGGTCTTGGTCTTGGTCTTGGTCTTGGTCTTGGTCTTGGTCTTGGTCTTGGTCTTGGTCTTGGTCTTGCCCGGTCTTGAGTCTTGGTGCTTGGTCTTGGTCTTGGTCTTGGTCTTGGTCTTGGTCTTGGTCTTGGTGTTGAATATTGGTCTTGGTCTTGGTCTTGGTCTTGGTCTTGGTCTTAGTCTTGGTCTTGGTCTTGGTCTTGGTCTTGGTCTTGGTCTTGGTCTTGGTCTTGGTCTTGGTCTTGGTCTTGGTCTTGGTCTTGGTCTTGGTCTTGGTCTTGGTCTTGGTCTTGGTCTTGGTGTTGGTATTTGATAATACTTTATACGGCTCTAGATTTTAAAATATAATGTTTAAATATATCTTTTGGTACCATTCATTCGTTTTTTCCCATTCACGTAGCGAAATAAAGTCTGCCATACACACTGAACAAATACGGGACTAACGCTCCTTAAGCCCTCTTAGCTTTCCAAACCCTTCAAATTTTATTTTATTAATAAGAAATCCTAAACTTTTTCTTCCAACTCCAAACAAATTCAAGCAGATACATTTCCGACACGTACGCTGGCGACACTAACAACTCACTGCAGTCTTGACTTTTTGTTACTATAAATTAGATGCCTTATCTCTTTCATTATAAACATTTATACAAGTATATACATTACCCCCAAAGTTGACAAGCTTAAATAGTTGTCACCTAGGGATTTCTGTTTGCTAATCGCCTTCCAGCATTTTCTCCACTCAGCTTTGTCTGACTTAACTGTCTTCATCTGTCTCAACTGTCTGTTGACAAGCTTTAGTTATTTACAAAACGTTCGTTGGTAAAACGCAACATTCCTACCATCGCGTTGTACTCTAGCTTGACTCTGTTACATAATCCGTATTAGACTCTACTTGACTCACCAGATGGGGCCGTGTTACGCCTTCATATACGTCTGTACTTTCGTTTATTTCCACACCATTTCATCGTGACAGACCTGCAGACATTTAATCGTTTAATCACTTGTGCGTTAGTTAACATTCTTAATTTTTTCTCTTCTATAGAAATAAATTCTATGAAATTGACAGTAGAAGCAGGTAAAAATAATTATATATACGTATATATGCGTGAGGTTATTTCTTATTCTTATTTTAACAGAAAATTAACCTTCTTCCGTATACTTAGACGTTTATTTAGATCCGTATGTAAGTATATGTGATACGTGTATGTATACATATGCATATCTAATTTTTATGGTTTATCCCTTAAGCCGATATATCACCCATATTATTGTGCATATTTTTTGTTTATATAATCGAATTCCTCATCGCGATTGTGGAATTTCTTCCGTCGATATGCTTTAGGAAGTGTGCTAGCGCCTTAATGATTTATGTACATATATTAGTATCATTTTTATACAAATAACTACCTCATGGGTTTGATATTTGCTGCAGAGGAGCAGGTCGAAATTTTGTTCTACTCTTGATTAAATATTTAATTGGGCTCATACTTAGAGCTTTCACGCAGCGGAGTCGTAGCTTGCTTCCAAGTATCGTGAGATCTTTGCTGCTAGAAAGAAGAGGTCGCGAAAATCGAGTATGCAGCGAACGTCGCGCTTAGAAAACAAGTAAGGAAGGCTAAGTTCGGGTGTCACCGAACATTTTATACTCTCGCATGATAAAGTGATAATCGAGATTTCATTATCCGTCATTTACATATTTTTCAAATACCGTATTTGTGTAAAGTTTTATTCCGCTATCATCATTGGTTCCTAATGTATATACGAGTGTTATACAGAGATGGCATCAGATGGAATTCAGAATAGCGTTATAGTGGAAGACGGCGTGGTTGTCAACCGATTTCACCCATATTTCGTACACGTCATAAGGGTGTTAAGAAAATATTATATACCGAATTTCATTGAAATCGGTTTAGTAGTTCCTGAGATATGGTTTTTGATCCATAAGGGGGCGACGCCACACCCATTTTCAATTTTTAAAAAAAGCCTGGGTGCAGCTTCCTTCTGCCATTTCTTCTGTAAAATTTAGTGTTTCTGACGTTTTTTGTAAGTCGGATAACGCACTTTTAGTGATTTTTAACATAACCTTTGTATGGGAGGTGGGCGTGGTTATTATCCGATTTCTTCCATTTTTGAACTGTATATGGAAATGCCTGAAGGAAACGACTCTGTAGAGTTTGGTTGACATAGCTATAGTAGTTTCCGAGATATGTACAAAAAACTTAGTAGGGGGCGGGGCCACGCCCACTTTTCCAAAAAAATTACGTCCAAATATGCCCCTCCCTAATGCGATCCTTTGTGCCAAATTTCACTTTAATATCTTTATTTATGGCTTAGTTATGACACTTTATAGGTTTTCGGTTTTCGCCATTTTGTGGGCGTGGCAGTGGGCCGATTTTGCCCATTTTAGCCTTCTTATGCAGCCAAGAAATACGTGTACCAAGTTTCATCATGATATCTCAATTTTTACTCAAGTTACAGCTTGCACGGACGGACGGACAGACGGACGGACGGACAGACAGACATCCGGATTTCGACTCTACTCGTCACCCTGTTCACTTTGGTATATATAACCCTATATCTGACTCTTTTAGTTTTAGGACTTACAAACAACCGTTATGTGAACAAAACTATAATATTCTCTTTAGCAACTTTGTTGCGAGAGTATAAACATACTTATAACAACTATTCGAGTGGTTCTACCTTATAGAAAACTAAAGATTTTGATTATAAATCAGTCGAATTCTATTAGCTTTTGAAGAAAATTTCATTTCCAAAAACCTTGGATATAAGGTTTCCCACCACCTTAAAACTCGTCACTCTTTTTTAAAATGAGTAATTATCTATGTTAGAGAAACTATGCATAAAGTAAATAGATATGTATCTCAAAACGTACAATCGAGTTTTTGAAGATTGTCATACTAATAAGTAAATACAAGCGAATAAAGGTAAATTTATATTATTAATTGTTAAACTTTGCTCGTCTTCGAAAACCATATATAGAAACTCTTCATTCGGGGTAATCCCATGAGACACTGAATTTTTTGATGTTTCCTCGAGCTTTTTCAAAATATCCGGAAGAAAAACTATCACTTTGAATACTGATTTGGCTACACTGTTCCCTGAATTTTAAGATATGACTCCATGATGTTAAAAAAAACCTCGCAAAAGAAATATTTCAAGGGCATGTGGATGATATAACTATTTTATGGTACTGAACTCTACCGACTGTAAACATACATGTGTATATTATACAAGTTTAAGTTTTCCAATCAGTCCGTGTGGCAGTGAATAGCACAAGAATTTAAATACTTTATGGTTTCACAACTGTTATCGAATTTTGTTCCCCCCACGCTCAGCACACACTGTGCACCATATTCACTGCACTCTCGGGAATTAATGACATAGAAATTATAGTTACTTTTGTGCAAGGTCCCGCATGCCGCTGACAAAACAATAAATTATTACGAAAGCATGGAACAGCAGAGTGACGCTCGTTGATGATGGCGATAGTTATCGAATTTGCTTGATGACAGTGTGGTAAACAGGATAGTAAATGAAAGTGGTAAACATTAAATGACAGCTTATTTGCTCAAAAGCCCCGAAACGTGAGTGGGTCACTGAGTGAACGAGCAATTGAAATGACTGAGCACACTGAATTTGGCGCCATTAATGGCCCTAAGTGATTATACTCAACGCCAAACATTTATTTAATGATATAGAGGTAGATTTGTAGTCCTGTTATTACAATAATTTACCAATCGTTGGTACTCTTACTTGCTGTTCGGTCCCTATCGTATCAAATCAAGCGCTAATGATAAGCTTCATTATGTCAAAACGAATAGAGCAATTGGTGAGGTCAATTGGATACTATAATTGGTACAAGAAATATAATTTTTTACACCGTTGAGCTTACCGTTATTTTTTTTCTTTATGGAATTTTTTGGTTTCCTTTTAGTTCGGCAGTTGCACGTGTCCACTGACCTAGTAATCATATGAACGGATTGAAAGATAATAATAACAAATCAAATACATTTAATTGACAAATGAATGTGACATATAAACCAATTAAATTTATTGTTGTTGTTATTGTTTTTTCTGAACTTTACAGTCTATGTACTAATGTCATCTTCTTTGTAGCTTGATAATATATTATTGTAAAAGCTTCACTCGCATATCTACATATATATTTGTTGCTGCTGTTGGCATATATTCTTTAGGCAATGAAATTTGTCACCAACAACTAATTAATATTAAACCCAGTCAAGAACCGCAAGTTTCTCGTTGCCCATCCAATATTTCTCTGCACCTCTTATGCCTCCACAAATTGTATAGTAATAATATTAATTACATTTATTTGTTTAGCCTAGATATTGTTGTTAAACAAGAAGTAGGAAATTTATATTTGTAAGAATTTATTGGATGTTTTACTGCTGTCTTGTTGGTGCCACTGGTACCAAACTCACCCTCATTGGTTTTTATAATGATTTACCAATCTGATTCTATACTTCTCTATTTTTTACTTCTTCGTCTTCTCCCTCTTCGTTTTCTCCTTTTTATACTCTTACAACCAGTTGCTACAGAGTTTTATGATTTTGTTCACCAAACGGTTGTACGTATAACCTAAAACGGAGCGAGATAGACATAGTGTTATATATATATATATGTATATATAAATGATCAGGATGACAAGAAAAGTTTAAATCCGATTGAATTTGAGTTCGTGGATGAGCGTAATCGGACTACTGCCACGCCCACAAATCGTCATTAACGAAAAACGTATCAAGTGCCATAACTAAGCACTTATTTAAGATGTAAATATATAACCGCCTTCTAACAAGTTATATTAATAAGTACGTATCCCTTAAACCAGTTAAGCTACAACGACCAAATTTGCTGAATGCAAATCTTATAAAAACTTCTACCGACAGTGTTAAAATGAAATCGGTGGATAACTCGCTCACTCCACATATAACGATTCTGTTAAAAACTACTCAAAACGCGATAAATCAATAACTAATTACGCTTGAGGCATTAAATTTTACCGTCGAGATAGTATAAGAAAGCTTTATAGAGGGTGGTATGAAATTGGAAGACGGGCGTGGCATCGACTACTTTTTGGTGAAATCCCATATCTCGAGACTGACCAACCGATTTCGACAAAATTTAGTGTGAAAATAAGCGAAATCGATGCATTTTTCCCATTTAGCACCATTTAAAATTCCTCTTGATTCGTTCCGCTTCCAGTACACAAATCAAGAAGTATCTAATATAACGGGATAAAATTTTGCACGATTAATTCGAATATCGCATTCGATGGAATAATGAGCTGTACGAGATATACCACGACATCGACATAGTTCAGCGATTTAAAAGACAGCGGCTACGCTGGCTAGATCATGTTGTCCGGATGGACGAAAACACTCCAGCTCTGAAAGTATTAGAGGCAGTACCCGCCGGGGAAGCAGAGGAAGAGGAGACCCCCACTCCGTTGGCTGGCTTCGCTTGGAATATCCAATTGGCGTCACGTAGCGAAAAGAAGAAACGGCTGGAGCGCTGTTGTTAACTCGGATATAATCTCGTAAGCGGTGTCTGCGCCAATTAAGAAGTAGAAGAATGACCTTAATGTGTGCCAATTTATGACCACCTTAAAGTATTTCCCTGGCTTCGATTATTGAAAGTTGCAAGAGAGATAAAATGTTCGTTTGCACCCAAACTTTGCCCTTCCTTACTTGCTCTTTTTTTTGTCTACTTCCCATTTTCCTACTTCTCTTTTTTCTTCTAAACACTGTTGAAATCCAATTAATCCAGTTTAAGACCCTAGGTACCGAATATTTGAACCCCGGTGCCTATAGTTGTTTTTGATCGAAAATTTTGGTCAATGAGCGGTATACCTGAAATTTAGGGATAATCCTTCTCTCGTAAAGGTATGTCTGTATGCCAAAGCCCTAATATAAAAATACCATAAACCTAATATAAAAATTTTCGAAGTTCGTGGTGATTTTGTACCGCAAATATCGGAAAATATGTGAGTTATACCAACGAAAATAAGAGAATGTGTTTTACTCACAACAGTGTATCTTTGTGCCTAAAACAGATAAATTTTAGCGAAAGCTTGTGATAGTAGAATAGATTGTAAAGTGATTGCTTTTACACCTTAAAGTATTTCCCTGGCTTCAATTTTTGAAAGTTGCAAGAGAGATAAAATGTTCGTTTGCACCCAAACTTTGCCCTTCCTTACTTGCTCTTCTTCTTTTTTTCTACTTCTCCTTTTCCTCCTTCTCTTTTTTCTTCTACTGCTCCTTTTTATTCTTTCTCTCTTTTTTCTTTTCATTTATTCGGTTCCCCCTGGCTGACTCTCTATATAGTGCAGTGCGGTTTTACTGGAGTCTCAGTGACGTCGTCTTCTGTAGCCTTCTGTACAGACTCACAATCCGAATATTCTACGCCAACAGAGCTTAACGTATAGTAAAGAGTAGATCGCCTTTATACATATGCGGACCGTTTTTGTACTGTGGGACCTATCGATATACAATTTCATCAACAATTTTAAGGCCGAGGGAAGCAACATTTGATTTCGAGAAAACGATCGCACTGAGTCAGTGCTATCCCATTTCCCCAACGAAAATGCAGCTAATTCTTTTGATTTTGAGGATTAAATGGGAGTCAGCAATATTTACTAACTTCTGAATTAATCCGTATTATTTCAGTTAATCAGGATTAACACTGCCGTCTGTCAATGCTCTTAGCAACTGTGCCTAATGTGCATTGCAACCAGCAGCCAGCTCTCTTAGCTGCCTGAGGTCTCGCATATGCGGCAGTTGGAGTAGGCCAATTCCAGCGAGATAATACATTATTGCTGTTATTGTTATTGCTGCTCATTTTTATTATTTCAAAGATGTTTGCCAGTTTATTTTCTGCTGTCGGCAAACGTAGTGGAGAAGAGACTTTTTGTCGCGTCGCCGTGTCGCCATCAAGATTGTTACTGTTTCATTGTGGTTAAGAACTCGGCTGTTGGCACTGGCATTTTGCTATTATGCGAGAAATATTTTTATTATACATACGACATTTTTTGGCAACCTAAATAATTTGTTGGCATCATTCGTTCGTACACTTTGTTTAAGAGACATGAAACAATTCTTATTTTTATTACATTTCTACTATAAAATAACAGTAAATGTACTTTCATTGTATCCTGAACCGATTTTGCTTTGTGTGCAGTTGCATCATCGTGTAACAAAATTACTTTGCCGTGTCTACTGGCCAAATGTGGTCGTATTTCAATCAATACATATTTCAAGTTTATAATTTATTGTCTGTAGCGATTAGTTTTAACAGCTTCGCCATGTTTTAGAACCTCATGATTTACCACATCCTTCTGATCGCACTGAACACAGAGACCTTTGATATTCTTGCTGGCGAAGGATATTGTTTATTCACCAAGGCCGTAGATATTGAGTAGGTATCCATTTGCTTCACAACAAATAGCTTTGTGGCCTTTTGGCACTCATCTACTTACGAAGTTTCCACTTTCATTTACGTGTAAAATAGTATGGGTAAGAATCTTTTAACAAAGTGCTGAAGTGCGCTCGGCACATATCCTTTTCTACAGCTGTAAAAAACGCAATAGATGTGCGTCTGTAGGATTTCATATGCTTTCACAATTGTTATTGTCAGAACACACATTATGTATGTGAACTGCTTTTGTATTTCATATTTGTTGTCTTACCATCTTACTTTTGTTCTCAATCCCTATAAAAAGCATTCAAGACGATGTCTGCAAATCACATATCGCTTCAACCGCTTTATCGCGTTTCGTCACCTGCTAACCCGCTGCCGCTTCACTTCATTTAACTTGACTTTGCCTCGCTCTGCTTCATTCGAACCCACACACTTTTAATGCCAGAGCCGAGCTTAATGTCCTCGCTACTTACATCCGCTTGTCCTTTTTCCCAGCCGTTGGCACTGATGCTGCATGTGTAAAAAGTGGAGTATATTGGATACTTACGTTTCGAATTTACATTAGGGAATTAAAATATGTATATAAATGACACAAAAAGAAAACACAGGAACACAAAGTTAAAAACAGAGTTAAGAAAAATTAAAAGTCATATTACTGTCGAACGAATTTAGAGAAGTTTTTGGTGTCACCTTTATGAGAGACAAACTTTTTTTCAGTAATGATGCTACTTTAGGATAAAGTGAGACCTCAAAGAAATTTGGCTGTTTTTTACCACAAAAAAGAATTTAGATTATTCAGAAGCAACAGAAAATGTTAAACATAAAAGCGGCAAGCAAAATTTAAAAATTTCATCAGCCAACTCTTTCAGATTTTTGCTAGTTTAAACGCTTTTCGTCAAATGTTATTGGAACTTTTTAAAATTGTCTCTTTTTCATTTTCAAATCCAAACTTTATTAATATCCAGCTGGTATCTTTACTGTTTCGGTAGACCAAATGTGATACATAATTTCTTCCAAAAAATCATCTTTACTCACACGCCCAAATTATTGGCTCGGATTATTCAACTCTTGAGAAAGTAGTTACTTTTGTTTTGTTATTTGGGACGGCTTGTTCAAAATAGTTTCCCTACTCCGACCATCCAAGTGTTAGCATAAAGTTGGCGACGATTTTGGCGATATTGGATGAATCTCTTTATAACATTGTTTATTATTCGTTCGAAAAAAGTTTATTAGACAACTTGATCTTTAAGTTTAAAAGGTGAAGGAGTATTTGCCGATCACGAGGTTGAGATATGTCCAACTGGTAAATTCTGACTATCCGAAGCGACTACAAGAGTTACCAACTAAGTTATCAAAAAATTACAACTTTTATTACTTGTACAAAGAAGGACTTAAGCTAACTAACTTGAAAGCTTTCGTAATGTGAAATGTATTATATTTTACGTATTTATCCTCTTTCAGCTCCCAATACACTCGTCGTAAGCAGCAAGGTCCTCGAGAAAGCAATTGATGTTTCAAAAACGCTCAGGCATAGAATGTGGACGGCAACATCATGAAAAATGAGGTGAGTCTGCAAACATTACTGAGTATTTTTACATATTTACACATATCATATGTATATATGAGTGCAGATATACCAAAATTGAAATGAAGCAACTACAAACAACTTCAACTTATAACTGAAAAACGAAGAAAAACTAGTTTTTTCGAGCTGGACAAAAGACTCTTCAGTGTAGTTCTAAACCAAAGAAGTGTTTATATTTACAAAAACAAAAAAACTTCTGATATACACTTGCGTGACTTCCTTTAGCTGCTGGTGATTCTGGGTGCTGAGTCCTTACGTACACTTATTTGCTCTGCGTTGAGATGTGCACTCAAACCGTTTCATGGATGCACACGCGCACTTGCGGTTACTTATTAGAAAGTATTAGATTTACGGATAGTTATTGTGGACAACAATTTTTATCAACTTTTCCGCTTCGCTTGCGTCTTACTCGCGTCGAAGCTCCGAAGAATGCCACTACCTTGCTAGAGCTGAAGCACTAACGTGGTTGAATGCTGAATTGCTTTCCTAATAAGATTTTGTCAATCCGTTTACTCGACTGGTTTTTGTTGCGTGCGAGCAAGTTAATGCGCATCCTTCTCATGTGAGCGACGATTACAAGCTAGGTCTTGTGCAATCTCGATTACAACAACAGCAAATATTACACCATTTTAATGTTGTCAGCATTCCAATATGAAATTGTAAAAGCTACTCTATTTTGGGTTTGTTGTTTCTGGAAATTGCAATTTGTTTTCTCGATTCCACTGTGCTTCTGTTGTTTCTTTGGTCGCCTTCGGACTGATTTTTCTGTGATTTTTTGGTTTTTCTGTTCTTATGCATGCAATTTTCGATGGTACTTATTACTTATACTTACAGTAAAATAAATTCTTACCTTCAACATAAAAAATTATATTCTGGATTTTTATGATTCTTCTTTCTTCAAAAGTCGTTTGCAATTTTCAGTAGCTTACTAATACAAACAAGTAAGGAAGGGCTAAGTTCGGATGTCACCGAACATTTTATACTCTCGCATGATAAAGTGATAATCGAGATTTCATTATCCGTCATTTACATATTTTTTATTTTGCTGTAAAATTAATTCGATTAGATCAATGTTTGTGCTTTGAGTATTGAATTGTATTTTCATTTCCTAATGTATATATTATACAGAGAGGCATCAGATGGAATTCAAAATAGCGTTATATTGGAAGAAGGCGTGGTTGTAAACCGATTTCACCCATATTTCGTATATGTTATCAAGGTGTTAAGAAAATATTATATACCGAATTTCATTGAAATCGGTTGAGTAGTTCCTGAGATATGGTTTTTGGTTCATAAGTGGGCGACGCCACGCCCATTTTCAATTTTCAAAAAAAGCCTGGGTGCAGCTTCCTTTTGATATTTCTTCAGTAAAATTTAGTGTTTCTGACGTTTTTTGTTAGTCGGTTAACGCACATTTAGTGATTTTCAACATAACCTTTGTATGGGAGGTGGGCGTGGTTATTATCTGATTTCTTCCATTTTTGAACTGTATATGGAAATGCCTAAAGGAAACGACTCTGTAGTGTTTGGTTGACATAGCTATAGTAGTTTCCGAGATATGTACAAAAAACTTAGTAGGGGGCGGGGCCACGACCACTTTTCCAAGAAAATTACGTCCAAATATGCCCCTCCCTAATGCGATCCTTTGTGACAAATTTCACTTTAATATCTTTATTTATGGCTTAGTTATGACACTTTATAGGTTTTCGGTTTTCGCCATTTTGTGGGTGTGGCAGTTGGCCGATTTTTCCCCCGAATTCGAACTTAACCTTCTTATGGAGCCAGGAAATACGTGTACCAAGTTTCATAATGATATCTCAATTTTTACTCAAGTTACAGCATGCACGGACGGACGGACGGACAAACGGACGGACAGACGGACGGACGGACAGACAGACATCCGGATTTAAACTCTACTCGTCACCCTGATCACTTTGGTATATATAACCCTATATCTGACTCTTTTAGTTTTATGACTTACAAACAACCGTTATGTGAACACACCTATAATACTCTCGTAACAAAGTAATGTAAAAAGGTAGCAAAATGTGCTATTTACAAATTTAAGCTCGCCCCGCGCTTTTCGGCTCATGCCACTTTTGACATATTGCTTTCAACTTCTCATTATCATTCAGCAGTTGCAATTAATACAGCAGCTCGGCGAAGATGATGGTGGCTTGCTGAAATCTACAGCGCCATTAATGCCTGCAGTCTTGTAAATGTTCTACTGGTGATCCTATTCTTCTACGCACTACTCAACAATTTGCAGGCGAGCAGATCCAACGTGAAAAGATCGATTTTTAAAATGGCTACAGAGCAATAAAGTAAATAGTTTTGATTAACAGACGCCTTTCAAAATCTACTTTATTTTAAATATTTTCTTATATTCTCTTCCTTCATGGCATGAAATTAATTTTCTAAGCAATTCTCATCACAATACTCGCTAGAAGGTCGAATGCATTTCTTATTGTGTACAGTCCTGCAAGTGGAAATAGTGTAAAGTGTTCGCTTGCTCCCGAACTCATTATTTGCTTTGCATATTACCACTGAATGCTATTTTCCACAGACAAGTTGAAATGGAAATGAAATTGAGCATTTAAAAATTGCAAAAATTAAGCAAAAGATGAAACTTTTTTAAAAACACGGAAAACTTAATCTGAGCAGAATAGTTAAAAATGGCAAGAATAATATTTGCACGCGAGTAAGCAAATAATAGCATAGCCACAGGCGCATGCTGCCTTCCTAATAACCGCTGCTACAGCAATGTCAACGACGCAATTGCTGGGCTAGTTGGCAGTGCTGTAGGTAGTGGATGGGGCACCGATTTGGCGCACAATTCGTTGGCATCTTGCACAGCACAACAATAATAACAAACGTAGCAAATACCAACCACGACAAAATGCTCAAAGAATGAATTCACAGAATGCAAATAATAAATAGTGAAATAAGAGAAAACCCCTATTTAAATGAAAAAAACATAAAATGTTTTCACTATTGTAAGAAATTTTTCTAACGCTTTCCGTTCGTTTTTCTTTCTTTCTTGACTTTTATTTTCCCTTTTTTTTCTACATAATAAATAATATATATGAACGTTGTGCATGCAGTGGGACAACTGAAATTATTTCGAAATACTATACAGCATAAACAGGCTTACTAAGCTTCTTTCATAGGTAAATTAACTTGAGTTTCTACAAATTTTATCTGTATTCATATATTTAAAAGAAATACTCAAAGATACATGTTCACACAGAAGCACAAGCCTGCTTTAAAATTTTATTAGTTTAAGCTATGATGTAACTTTTTAAATTTCAACACTGAAAACGAATTTATTAAGTTACTCATACAACATGTTGTTCCACATATGCTTGTCCTTTGGTTGCGGATACGCCGTGCAGGCAGTTTTTTGCACAATTAGCGATCATGTTCCGTAAATTGCTAAGCTAATGGCTGTAATTGTTTACCTGTAACACTTAAAATTATGTGGACTATAGATATAGTGAATATCAATGAAGCGATTTAAACGTATGTACCCTCAAAGCGATCAATAATATCAATCCCCGCCATTTGGTATAGCGAACATGTTTGGCTTACAATGAGAAGTAGTCAAGTTCTATACACACATGTGCACAGAAGTAGAGTTAATCGGCTACTGCGATGATGCTCCTTTCAAGGTTAAGTATGTTTTTTTCTGCATATGTGAGAATGTGTTTGTATTGGCCTAGTAAGGGTCATCGTCAAAGGTTTTTCTCCAGTTTCGTTTGGTCAGACCTCGAAATACGTCGCCGCTGTGATTCTCTCGCTTCTTCGAACACCTTTTCGATCAGTATAGTTCCGCATATTCTTTTTAAATTGAAAATCGAATCAAAATTAATTGTAATAACCTTAGTTGTATATATTTGTTAAGATTTATAAAGAGAAAAAAAAAATCGAATTAAATCCATATTGAATTACCCTTGTAACTTAAACGGGTATTTTATTTAAATAAGTGATAGTGGTAAGTGTCACAAGGGTAAAAATGAAGTGAACAACTATTCAAACATTCTTAATTCTGAGCATTTGCGTAATTGTTTGTGGGAGATTTATTTTTGTAGAATCATGGCAGCATTTGTTGGCCCAAACATAGTGTGTTTTCAGGCGCTGACCTTTTCCCATGCATTCCACTTCTTTACTGGCATTTTTATATATATGTGCATAGGGTTTTGATGATAATTATTTGTTGTTGCACATCGTAATGGTTTTACAAAGAAACATATGTAGATTTACACTCATATTTACTCTGCCATATTTTGTTATTTGCTATAATATTGCCTGCTGGCGGCAATTTTCTTAACCACAAAAGTTATAATATAAATACTTTATAATAATAATAATAAAACATCAATGAGGATAAGATAACCACTGTATGCACTCACCCACTCGTATAAAGGGTAATCTAATTCGAGGTTTCCTTCCTTTTAAAGAATAAACACAGACACTTATAGCAAAAGACAAATTTAATGGGGAAATTTATCATCAGTCGAGAACGGTCCTTGCCATTTATTTCTTGAAGATTATCGCTTTTAAATGTTGTCTCAGAAGATCCATCCGTTGAGTACAATTTTCAATGACTCGTACAAGCATTTCGGCTGGCGAGTGACACGTGCTCCAAGGCCTGAATCGAAGCGGGATTATCTGCATAGACTTTAAACTTTACATATCCCCACAGGAAAAACTCTAACGGTTTGATGGATGAACGGTGAGTAAGTCTCATCCCTGAACAAAATTTGGCTCGAAAACGTCGGATCTTCATAGAGCAAAGCGATGACGCTTGTGAAGGTCAAGCGGCTTCAGTTCTTGCAGAAGCTGTATTTTGTATGCTTTCAATATAGTAAGTTAGTTGCCATTTTTTGTTTTTTTTATCAGCAAACAAAACAAAACAAACAGCAATATGTATCAATCAAACCTGCTTTTCCTTTCGAGTCAGGAAAAACTCTTAAATTGTACGCTTAAAATCTAATTTTGCACTTTTCTTTATTTTATATTGAACTCTGTATACAACCCAGACGCTGTGTTTTTTCTAATTAATGAACAATTCCTTTTACAAAGACCTTTAATGTAATTTCCTTTTGGAACGTATTAAGAACAGTTTATTACAGTAAAAATTTCTTCGAAACTATTAGTATATAAACTCAATACATTCATTAACTTGGGTAGGCTCTTAATAAGTGTGCCATTGAAATACATATTTTCCAGAAGACTGAATTGTCCGATTCAGTTCTTAAGTATGTATGTATGTATACATATGTGTAAATATTATCTCACTTGTTTCAACCAATGAAAAAAATTCCCTAAATTTGCAAATTAAATGCAAATTTAATTGTCGTTTAGCCATATTGTTGTTGGCGTTGTCATTGTTGCAAGCGGTTTGCCACATGCCAACAAAAACTGTTGCATCGCATTTCTATATATGGGTGTGTACGCACTAGACACTGTATGAGAGTGCGTGGTCGCATAAACGTGTTGTCTGCGGTTATGTTGGTCGCATATTATAAGAAACACGCATTATACAAAGCGACGAAAATGGAAACCAAAACGGAAGTAGATTAATGCTATTAGCGCCAGGGAACAATGAAAATGTGACAATGAATAAATGCATTTAACGGGTTTATAATGATGTTCTTGTATGGATTTATGTAAACAGGTAAATATTTAGCTACATATTAGTGTATATTCTCTTGCTTTCGTTCCCAATTTGAATTTGCACCACCAATATATATATACTAAATTAAACAAATTAGAAGTATTTGTTGTCAATAGTTTGAAAATCTCGCTATTCGAAGAGTCCTTACATGTACTGCATGCCGCTTGTTACATAAAACAAACAGATGTAATAAAATCCTCAAAAGTCTTACGTACAAGGTATATTATATTATTTTCAAAAATATTTCATATAAGATTTTAACGTTTAACATTGAATTAAATAAAAATTTGTGAATTTCGCATATTATTTTAGTTTTAATTATGCAACTCAAGTGATTGATATATTATTGTTAATATTTTTTTTTTTTTGACAGTTTTAAATGAAATTTCCAATTAAGTTAATTTTTACTTTTTATTTTATTAACTTCCAAAAGTGCATCGGCAAAAGCTTTGGCGAAGAGTTCATTGTCGATCCATATATGTATATGTGTTTATATATATATGATCAACAGGAGTAGCCGTCGACCACTAACCAATTAATAAACGCAAGCGCGCTACCAACCCCAACCGAGTTACCAGCTTTATAGTTGTTGGAGGTGGTCATCAAAAGACTGCAACGTCACGTGAGATGGTTCGGAAAGTGAAGAAGCGACTTGAGCGAAATCCACGACGAAGTGCTAATCAAATGGCTAAAGAACTGAAAATATCCGACGCAGCATCCGAAGCGTATTGAAAAATGAGCTCAACGTCAAGCCTTACCAAAAGGCCCATGATCTCACACCGAAGCAGTAACAAGTAAGACTTGAGAGAGCGAAGCAGTGTTCTGGAGGCTGCTTTGAAGCCGTGGGCAAACAAACATTTCGGTCGCAAACCATGGACGTTTCAACAAGACTCAGCACCGTCTCACAAAGCGCGAGTGAACCAAGAATGGCTGAAAAACAACGTTCCGAACTTCATTACGACCACGCAATTGCTCTCGAATTCACCAGATGCGAATCCAGTGGATTATTCTCTCTAAGCCATTTTGGAGAGCAAGGTCCGAAGTAGGAAATACACCAATCTCGAGATGCTGAAGAAAGCCATTGGCCGTGAGTGGGCCAAAATACCGGCAGGTCACATTCGGGCAGCTTGCGATTCGTTTTTTGACCGTCTCAAGGCCATAGTTAAGGCAAAAGGTGGTCATATCGAGCAAAAGTGAATTGGTCCAGAATTCATGAACGGACGGACGGACAGACAGACAGCAGTCAAACCGGATTTCAACTTTTCTCGTCAATCTGATCACTTATGTATATACATATATATAACCCTATATCTATCTCGATTAGTTTTATGTGATACGTACAACCGTTAGGTGAACAAAACTAGAATACTCGGTAGCAACGGGATTGCAAGAGTATACAAATTATACGTGGATATTGTTCATATTTTTATTTCTTAGTAACTTCTTATTCTTCTTCTTTACTGGCGTAGAAACCGTAACTACGTAATATAATTAATAATAATCCTTAACGTTTAAAATATTATGCGCTTAAAATGCTTAATAAATATTTATGTATATAAAAAAGCATCAGAAAACCTTTTTCAATTTCAAATTAAAATGCAAAGCGTCAAATGGCAAATGCAAAGCAGTGCGAAGTCGTGATTTCGTAAATTTAAGTGCACACTAATCTTTCTTAAATATAAAGCAAACAACTTCATACATACAGAACTTCACATGTGTACGTGTGCAATTCCGTCTGGCTGATAGCGATTCGCTCGGCTGCCAACTAACTGTGTGGAAAACGTACGAACGTATTAGCCTGAGCTAAGTACACAATGTGGCAGTCAGCATTGCTTCTACTTATCTGTCGACTTTCGAATTACACATTGAGCAAGTGAAGCGCGCTAGCATACGTAAAATGCTAATAGCAGCAACAGTGACGATAGCTACAGCTTCAGCGTCATCGTCAGTTCCAGTCAGTT
Organism: Bactrocera tryoni; assembly: GCF_016617805.1. NCBI lineage: Eukaryota > Metazoa > Arthropoda > Insecta > Diptera > Tephritidae > Bactrocera > Bactrocera tryoni. The sequence continues at coordinate 121,694 of NW_024396487.1, forward strand.
GCGTAACGCTTCGAATGTCTGATGCAGACATTGAAGTTTGTAAATATTTATGCAATGTAAGCATGTTTGTGTCTCTTTAGCAAATGTCATATAAGCTATTGTCACGGAAAGTCACGCCAACGTCGCTATACTTTTTTTTCATTGCAAAGTGTAATTCAATTTTGCATAATTCGTATAGTCACACAATTAAATTTCCAACCCTAATAAATTTATACGCATTTATGGGTTTTATAGTTAATTATAATATTTTGAAATTTTAAATCAGACTTTTTGGAGTAAAATGACATATGTATGTAAGGTAGTATTTAATAGGTAAATAAGAGTTTCAGTTTTTAATCACACTTTCTTCGTATTCTTTAGATCCGGGTGGAGGACTTCGTTTCTCACATTTCATTTTGAAAAGCTTAAATTACTTTTTTTTAAATTTGAGTTCGCTACACTACTCCACATACGAATGCCATACAGATCGGCCTAAGTACTACATTACAAATTAGCAACTTATTATTCAGACTAAGGCGAGATGTTGGCCTAAGTAGCAAGTAAAGCTTTGCCAACTTCAATCCTAGTTAAGCTCCTTTCATTTTTAAGTGATCTTTGTTAGTAACAACTGACCATAAAAGTTACTTGAGGACAATTTCGGTGTTTGAGGATATGCACTATTTGTACGAACTTTTCCGTGTTGATGACAATGGTTGTAGAGCATCCAATTGCATCTACAGTTTTATGAAAGCAGTATTAAGATTGCCACTTGATGCTAGAACTGCAATATCAACAGCATAGGTTGTCGTTATTGTAGAGTCAAGGTTTATCACTGGAAGCCCTGCTGTATGAAGAATGTAAAGCACAGGGGCGTGTACATTGCCTTTGGGGCACGCCAGCATGAACAATTGTGCCATGTTGGACTTGTTGCGCAATTTCCAGCTTCAGCTCCATTGTGGCACGACTGAGAAGTATTTCGTTTTTAGTATTTCTACTGACTTGCTATGCATGCAGAAGACGTCACTTCTCTATTCGTCATTGTCATTGGGGCCAGAGCTGTCTGTCCTACTTGTGGACGCTCTGTGTGGTTCTAGCTTCTGGTGTATTGATATGGGCAACATTGTGCATGCTGTTGATCAATACTTCCCGAGCATAATGGATATTGACTCTGAGAAAATACGTTGGAGTCAACATTTTCTTATAGCCATTTGCGATAATCAAGTTCTGTAGCTGACTTTATCCATAATACTGACGCAATTTTTAACTAAGTACATATCTTACATTTGAATGAGGCGAATAATATAAATAGTACTTCTCCTTCGTTTTCTTAAGCAAAAAAAATTATTTTCTTCAATATTATAAAATTTTAGTCGCTAATATCTTTTAAGCTGTTAGGTAAATGGAAAAATTTAAACCTTCTTTAAAAGCATTCAAATTCCTACAAAATCGATAAAACGAAATAATAATTAAGGTAGTTTGAAGTACAATACAACTTCTTCTTTCTGATAACATGAAAAAATAGAAAACCGTTAGGTGGAGGACCTTCACGCAACAAGAGAATGTTCAAATTCGGAGAGCATTTCTTAGATATGTTAATCAGCCAATCTTTTAGAGCACAAAGCAAAAGAAAATTGGATTTTTTTGTCCCATTTTATTAGACATCCAGTCATAAATGCTCTTTTCCGTGCGATCAGCTATAGAATTTAATGCGGCGCAGCGACACATGGCAACTGTATTACCTCAAAACATAAGATAGTCTATCTGCAATTCACTTGTCGGTCCTTAGCACAGAGAGAACGATTATAAAGTGACTGCTCATTTTCATTACACAATTGCAGTTGATTTTCACACCAGTCGCAGGGGCCAGCCAACTGCATCAGTAATGCTGTATTATTCCACACTTTCCAAGGCATGTAACCAACAGACATATGTATGTATATTGCATGTGCCAATATTGACGATGTTTGACTCAAATCACACTTACTGAGACATTCACCAGTACATAGCAGCTAGTATACGTAGCTCAATTGAAAGTGCTTACACTAGTAGTAGAAAATTGAAAAAGCGACATATTGCCCGTAGGGAGCAATACCAATTGGCGCAGAACCTGTGCGAGCTCAATGAATGCATAATTGCTTCACAATATAACTGTAGCAGAATGGCCACAGGTTGTTGCTGCCATTTACATGGTTTTGCGAGCTTTCGCAAAGCTTTTGGTCTTTTTTGTACTTTTACAAAATGCTGCACTCGCTCAGCCTGTCGGTAGATCATCTACTCGAGGGAAATCAGCAAGTCTGCTACGAGCAGTGTCATAATATTGTCTCGACACACAAACGGTAAACGGAAAGGGCTTGCTTTAGGTATGTAGCAATAAGCTTGATGCTTTTGGTGAGTTGTTGTATTTGGTGAGTAATCTATTATTACCATATACTTGTATATTCAGTCCGCAGGTTTTAATATATGATTGGTGTTTTGGATGATTTTAGAAATAAAATTACAAAAACTAAAAATACAGGCGGTATTTGCAAAAAAATATTAATTTAGAAAAAAACAAAGATCTTAATGAACATTGACGACTAAAATTGTTTAGCAATACCCAAAAATAGCCTTAGTCATTGTATACATACATGTATGCAATAAATTTCAGAATTTAGTGCAGGAGAAAGGGTGCGATGGATAAGATGAGTTCTAAAGGGAGAAGGACATAAAAGTCACAGGAAATAAATGTGTTTAATGAGGAGGTGATTGAGGTAAGTTGCAGAGGAGCGTAGATTGCTTTATGAACAAATTCTGTATACACACATACACATAATAGCGTATATAGCACAAAGGGGTGATTATAAGAAAAGAAAGTGGGCCAATGTGGCTGCTTTGTCAAGTATTCGCCTACAATGTGGGTGACCACAACATATCATAGAAACTTTATAGTAGCTTTACATACACAGTCACTGATGAATATGTATATGGACATGTTGGTGATGCAGAGATGTTGGCGAGTGCTAGGTTATTATATGCTTGTAGAAAACTTTATGTTGTGCCTCACGTACGCTTAAAAGCATGACAACTGTATCTTTACTCAGTTTAGCATTTAACGATTTACCATTATTTTGAGCAGAAGTTGCTTGCCATGCCACCAAAAAAAAAAAAAATAAAGTATAAAATAATCTTGCAGAACTTAAGCCGCCCACTTTGCTAATTCAATTTGCTATTTTGGCAGTTTTCTACAACCACATCATTTGTGGCCTTCAAGAACTTTGGCGATACGAGACGTCATCACATGCTGTTCGATAAGAGTCTACAATTAGGCATCGATTTGGAAAATTTTGAACACGACGAGCAGATGCGACCACAATTCGTTACTGAATATCTGCGGGACATTGTAGCGTCCGAAGTATTTGCTCCATCATCTGTAGCAATCACGATGGACGGCAGCAGCAATGAGTGGAACGAACAGGAAGCAACCGACCACATAAGCGTCATCACTAGTACAACAACAACACTATCAACAGTTGTGAAAGCCGTTGGCATAACACAACTAACACACGAAGCCGTCTCACCACATTAACCGCGCCAGGTGGCAGCAGCGGGTCTCCGGCTCACCACGCAGCAACAGTGGCTACGAATAACCCAGTCACGCACAAATGGCGCATCGGCGATTGGTCGGAGTGTTCAGAGAAGTGTGATAATGCTGGCGAGGAAAGTATATGGGTAAGTTTCGCACAATTTCGACTTTAATAAATTTAGTTAAGCGTTGCTGTTTGTACTATACATAGTGGGTGATCAGGTGATCAAAATTTGAAAGAGAGTCAACTGTTTTAAAACTTAAAATAAAAAATCAATAAGATAAAAAAAAGCTATAGAATGATGGAAGTCATCACAAAAATATTACTTTTTCACATTTTGTGAGTTGCCACATGTTTAAAATTTTGAATGTAATAAAATTTATATGTTAACAAAATTTTTGCAATATTCAAAGAGCATAGAAAACTTTAAAAGTTGAAAATATTCTCAGAAGAGTTGCCACCCTTGTAAAAAAAACTAGAAAAATTAAAATTGCGAGTAAAAATTAAAGTGATAAGAAGTTCAAAATAACGATAAAGTTTTAAGAGACATTATCAGTTTTAACTATTTTGAAATAAGGTTGCCACCGTAAAAATATTTAACTCAGCAAAATTAGTAACACAACTGGATGTTGACAAAATAATTATAAAAATTTCTACGAAAATTTAGGTTTATAAATATTTTTACAAGAGTTTCCAAAAAAAAATTAAGAAAATTTTAAGCTAAAACTCAAAAATCAAAGCAAAACCTTCTAAAATTAAAAAATTAACAAAGTTAAAGTTTTATGGAGAAGGTTGCCGTCTCTTAGAAATTAAATTAAACTAAATTTTTAATTGATTCAAATATCATATGTTTAAAATATTGGCATCAACATTATGAAAATTCGGTAGACTTGGAAACATAAAAAATAATTTCCCGAAAATTATTCCCAAATTGACACTCTGAGGTTTGAGTCAATTTATTCACGTTCAACTGAGTTGCTACCAAAGTATCGCTCGCGCACATTAAAACATAATTTTTTATTCTCACACGCAAATAAACAACTGTGCACGAAACAATTCGCCATGGCGTATGAGTAACCAACATACTGTTTGTATTGCATTTTAACCGTCCATTAGCTTTATGGCATGTTTTCCATATCTGTATGAGTGCGCAATACATTCATATGTTGAAATTTTATTTACACAAATATTTAGTTTTACAATATTTTCCCCTACCATTTTTTTATTTCATAGCGTCGCTCAGTAGCTTGCCTACGTCTGCGCCTTCACACGCCCGCATATACTTGTAATTCGCTGGAATCACAAGTGGAAGCGACATCGAAACGGTCGAAAATGCATGCTGCACGGATTATGTACTAAGCATTCCTGACACGTTTGAAATGTGCGGTCATGAGGAGTGTGTCCGTTGGGAGACTGGCGAGTGGACTTTGTGTCAGCGTTCGCGTAGCTTTGTATGCAACACGGTCATACAAAATCGTGAGGTTAAATGTGGCTTTACGAATGCCACTGGGGGAACGGACGCCTGAAGTATGTCACAGCATCCCATTAGACGGCAAGAGTGCTTTAGTGAGCGGTGCAAGGAAATTTGGCATCTTGAGCTATGGTCCGAGGTAAGTGCGCCTTCGTGTGAGTGTATACTGCCTTTTTTGTCATCTCTGACTCGTTTTCAATTTTTCTTACCCATTTATTTTTTTCCCTTTATCCCTTGCTCTTGCAGTGCAATGCAAAGTGCGGTCACCAGGAAATTAAATACCGTATTTTACAGTGTGTAATATGACACGCGTCGACCAGCAGGTAACGCTTATTGTCACCAACCGTTTCCCGCAGTTATGTAAGTGTGCAAGAGTCAGCCAAGTTGTGCAAAAAATTAGTAGAGTATTTTGTGTACATTTTATTATATTGTAAGAATTCCAGATTTTTTGATGGAGGCTTATTAATTTTTTTATATAATTTTTTCGTTTTAAGCTACATCTTCTTTGCATTATTATTCAGTCAGTCCATCTAATAAAATTAAATTTAAAGGTTCTTTCAAGATACCATATACCTGTATGACCATTACAGCCGGTTGTTGGCTTCATAGTGGTTATAAAGTTAAATTTTTAATATTAAATAAATAGGGTATAATAACACAGGTCTACACTCAATTTGGTGCCTAAGATTTTGTACCTGATTTTGGATCTATTTTGTGAGTTAATACGATCACATGATCACATTTTCCATATCAGCTCTTGTTCATAAGAAAGAAGAAAAAAACATCTAGTAGCGGGAATATGGTTCATCCTACCTACTATATCGACTACTGATGCGCAAAGCGCTGCACCAAACCAAACAATTTTTTTTTTGTAGGCCAGTGTAATTTATTAAATATTTAATTCAAATTTATTTTAATTATTTATACAACTATTTTCCCTCCATTTCTTTAACCATGCAATGAGTTGGGAAACAGGCCAAAAGGGAAAGCCTGTCTTGCAAGGACCATATTGAGTTAGGTAAATAATAATAAAATAATGGCAACACAGCGTGGAACTTTAAAAAACTACAGAAACGAAGTACAAAACCTGGTATTCGACCTGAATAGAAAGAGCGACACAGCCATCACTAAGAATCATCGTGCAGTTTTGAAACATTCGTAGCTTCGTTGAATGAAACATTTGATGCGAATTTTCACGAAAACAATTTTGCGATCAGCGTTACGCTTGCACGAATATTTTACATAGACAGACTAGAGTACCAGACAGGAACGAACGTCACAGCGGTAATAATCTACCGAGTCGTAGGTGTGATATTGAACCACGTTCAGGTGCTCAGTTATGAAAATGAAAAACAAAATTTTTTGTCAAATCGCATCTATAGGATTAAGTAATATAACAATAAACATCATGACAATGCCTAAACTAAATAAATTAATAAATAAAGATACGCTTAAGTATACAATTAAATACTACTTAATGTCCCGATAATTTTAAGCGTTAAGTTGTTTGCTATTAATAAGAAAATATATGTTAATGTTGATTTTGGAAATGATACATTTTTATAAAAATAACTAATATTACATAGTAATTTGTTAAAAATGGCATTTCACTGTTTTTGTTGGTAAGTATAAAATTTGAATATTACTTTTCTTTGGAAAATATATACAAGTGTTGAATCGAATTCGTCAAGGTAATTCTTTGGAAGATTTCGAAAGCAATAAAAATCAAAGTTATTTTAAGAATACTTGCCGATAATGCACTTCTAATATCACAGTACAAGTTTGAATTTGCCTCAATGAAAGAGAATAAAGTGAAATTAATGCAAAATTTCTATGAAAATTCAAGTATAGAACAAATAATCCAATTACAAAGGAATCTGTCTGCCAATAGAGTTGTGACTTGAAGTAACTTGTCCCCGTTAGGAGCTTTTGCCGCTTATAAGGACTTGTTTTTATTTGAAGATATAATATAATTCGTAGTGATATTTGAATATTTTAAATTAATTTTAATTTCATACGCACAATAGTGGCAAAATATTATTATTTCATTTAGCAGTTGTTGATTATAGCTACATTACGGGTATCACCACATTTTCAGCGGCTATAATCGCATTATTTATGATTAGCTCAATACACACAAAAGTTTACATTCAACATCAACACTATACATTGTGTAAAAAAAGCAGGCGGGAAATTGGAACTATATTCCCTGGATAAATGATATTTAAAAAACATCTATTTTGCTAAGATAGTAGGACTGTCAAAGTTTGTTTACAGCAGCTGCTTATGTCGGTACACCTCAGTAGTGCGTTGAAAGATATGGTGCTTGAAAATCGACACAACATCTCTCGCGAGACTGTTCGAACGATTATGGTAGATATTTTGGGTATTAAACACGTTTTTGCTTGACTCGTCCCAATAAAGCTGAACTTATTCAAAAAGAAACTGGAAACAAATCTCTTTAGACATGCATGATCATGCGAATACCGATTCCACATGGAGAACATTATATGTATGCCGATAAGACATGCGTTTATGAGTTTGACATGCAGATAGTCAACAGTCATATCAATGGCCTAAGGCGCTCAGAAATCAAAATGATGCTTATTGTTTTTTTTAGAATATTCGTGGGTTTGTGCATCATGAATTTATTTCGGGAGGTCACACGTTCCATAAGGATTTCTATTTGGCCTTATTGAGGCGTTTACTTCAGAACATCCGTCGAAAACGGTCGGATTTATGGAAGAACAATTGATGGTTTTTAGACAATGATAATGCACCATAGCATCGAGCCACGGTTGGGACCGAATTTCAAGCCAAACACGCAATAAATACCATCGATCAACCACCGTATTCACCAGATTTGGCTCCGTGCAATTTTTCTTGTTCCCCAAACTAAATTGGCGGTCCGTGGAATCAGTTTTAAGTCGATCGAAGAGATAAAACCGCTGAAGAAGCTGAAGGCCATCCCAAAAAGTGCTTATGAAAAGTGTTTCGAGAACTGCAAAAATCGTTGGCATAAGTGAATCACATCCGGTGAGGATTACTTTGAAGGCGAAAAAATAAACAGTGTTGAATAATTAAAAATTTGCGCTTTGTTTATTATTTCCGCACACTTTTTTGTCACACTGTAAATTTAATCCTTAATGCTAACCTAACAACAATAAACTCCTATATACATTCATGCTCGTACTCATATAAAAAATTGATTTTGCCAGCAGCTACGTAAAACATTTATTGCACTACAGATTCATTTCATTTGCCTTTTGTCTGACGGCAATGCGTATTTCATTGTGACCTACTGACTTTATTGTAATGATTAAACACTCCATGCAGATACAACCATATATTCATATGCCTATAAATAAATAGTTACGTCGCATTTTATTGTCCTTTTTGATGCTGCCACCAACTACCAACAAAGTGTATGATACCGCTGCTGGACAATCAACTCCATATTCAAACGTTCAGGCACACACTTTGTTCAGCCGCGTCATACACTGCGTATGAGTAAACGCTTGTAGGCAAATCATTAAAGAGTTATGATTATGCAGCAATCGTTATTTGTTATCGTCGGTACTTGGTATCATATTATTACAACAATAATGTACAACAATCACGATAAGTACACAGTGTATAAGAGACAAAGCTGGACGTCTGAAATGTAAATAACAGTGATTTTCAAAGGTGAAATTTAAAACAGAGTGCATACTTGTAGCATATACGTTTTATACTTCAACACGCTAAATTAAAGCAAAATCTGCGCCAAAATCATAAGCGTTTTATTTTTAACGTGAACATTTAAAAATAAATTTAAGTTATTTTGCTAATTTAGTTTTTCTTCGATATACTATTGTCCCAATTAACCCAATGCAGTTAGTTGCTACGGTATGAAAGTAGAGTGCAGAATGAAAGGATTTATTGTTGCAAACGTAAGTAAACAGATATGAATTAAGTCTGTATGTTTTTTTAAATTTTTAACTTCATTCGTTATTCAATTAAAAATAAAGGTGCACAATTCATATTTCCATTTAATTTTTAGTAGTTCCAAATAAGATTGAAAGCTGTGCTCGGCACTCCCAATATGTCGATCCACTTGCTTCACTTTTAGCTTGAACATATCCTTTCATTTACTATTTTGGAAATTATTTTGATTTGAAAAATGATTCCTTTGTCAACTCGATAGAAATAACATACAATATCCTATTAATCACTATGTATTAATGAGATTTATTTAAACTACTTATCTTCGAAATAACAAGCTACACTGGCCCAGCTACAATTAAAGACCATACTACAGCTTTAACTTTTCCGTAGAGTGTTTTATTCATTTATAAATTAGTGACTACATAGGAAGCGTGAGAAAGAAACATCTCAACACTTTCCCCTCGAATGTCCTGCTTTCGGCAGAACAAGGTAAAATCTCCTCTGGTTTCATACACTTAGACATCCAAGTAATGTAGCAAAAGTAGACATAAAGTACTTTAGCTTATTTGTGATATATTCAGGACACTGTTCGAATAGCTATTATCAAGCCAAAGGAGTTTTTGGCTTCGCGATGAATAGCCTAGGTTTGGTTTCTCCGCCGCGCTAATAGATTAGCCATTTTAACCTAGGCTACATACCTAGTAAAAGTATGTCTTCTCTTTCTCCTTTTCTACATTTTTTATTAGAACTCAGCAGATAAACCGCTTTCGGAAAAAGCAGACTTTAGTGAAATTCACTTGATTGATGTATGTAAAGTTGTTGAGAATTCGTATTGAACCAAGTTGATAGTAAGCAAACGTTGCGACAAAATATTACTAATGGATTACCCTGTAATTATGATAAGGTATCTAGTTTTAAATTCGATTTCTGAATACATCACCTTACTTAATACGTATGTTTGGTTTTACACATCAGCCTGATGCCTAATATAATACCTGTAAATTTCAACTATTGTCGCAATGTACGGAAACTGCATACGAAATAATTACAAAGACAAATAGATTAATTATAATACAATTTTCATAGCACAGGTTAAGTAGTTACCGCAGTACATCTTAGTTAATAAGTTCAAGCAAATAATTTTGCAATAATGACATAAAAGGAAAGTATATTTGAGTGAAACTACAACTAGACGAGTTCCATAGAGCCGCTGGTCAACAGTCAATTGACAGAAGGAATACCAATTTTTCTACCATACAAATTTAAATTAATTTTAACGAACTAACAATAAACTGGACTCATCCTTATTAAGAAATATCTAATTATGTAAATATGTCCCATATATGCAGGTGTGTCTAAAATTGTTTTAGGTGAACTGCATATTTGACAAGGTTATAGGTAAGCTAATCTTTGTTGGAAAATAACTGCATTGTTTGCATAACAGACATCAGTCTACCACACCCATACTAACACGCGTGTTGAAAAGCATGGAAGTGGAGGAATTTATTTGTTGCTAAGTGGTTGCTTGCACACACATATGTATGTATGTGCGAACAAACTATATCTATTTGAGTGCTTTTTAACTGTCACCAAGTGTTCGCCACTTTGCATGGGATCAGCACAGACTCTCCACTGCAGCTACTGACCGCTACCACAAATACAATATGCTAACTTTAATTTCCATTTGCGGCCAGCGGCCTCTTATGTACGCCACGTTCATATACATTTTTCTTAACATTCCTTCTTACATTTCTATACACATTTACATTTTGAGAAGCGAGTTCACCAAGAAAAGGTATATAAGTGCACTTTCTGAGTATGTTTATAGTTCCAGTAGTGTACAGTAATTGAAAAAAATTAACAATGTTTGTAGCAATAACTTTCAGCAAGTCTCAAACCCACAGTTTATATAATGTAAACTCAACGGGTTTGCTCTGCCATCATATTCATATAAGTTTTGTTTTAATGTTGCTTTTGTTGCTGTGCTCCAAAATGGGCTACAAAGTATTCCTTAAGATAAATTCTAAATGGTCACATTTTGGGAGTAAAGTGCCCTATATCTCAAAGCGTAAAGCTATTTTATGAATATACCTCTGCTATCTGCCTAATTTATATTAACGAATCCTTAACTAGCGGCAATTTGTTCTCAACCCATAAGCGATTAAGAGTCCCTTTTGAAAAAGGAAGCAAATGTAGATCGTTAGTAAGACCCTATTAACCAACAATAAAAATTTCTGTGCATGGCCATCTAATCTGCCTAAAGCTAGTAACCTTTAGCATTTGTCTCCAGTAAACTCAATCATTGGTTTTAGTCGGCGGAGTAAACTCTCTTATAGAATTTTCGGTTACAAATCTTGCTATCTTTTATAAGTATTAGCGTCATTGGAATTCCAAAAAATATCTTAAATTATGAACTTAACACAGCTCGTTGTTAAGGAAAGTCTATGCAAAATTCTGTAATTATACTCAATATTTACTGACTTTCTGGCCACCAAGTAATATTTAATCAATGCAGTTTAATACCAGATGACATTCTATGAGGCACAATAAACTGAAGGGAAATTATGGTAAAAGTCATCGATATATTGTCAGCTAAAGCCATAACATTCAGTAGTAAATTTTCAGTTTAAACTTCATACGGAATTACTATATGTACTATAGTAGTATAATATATTTCTGGCACACCAAACTTTAATCCGCTTCTCGCTGCATTAAATTCTCCCAGAAAGCGACAGGGGGGAGGGATTGTTATTAGTTGAACCATAAATCGTGCAATAATTCTTTTTACAACGAAAATATTTTAGGGTCAATTACTTTCAGGTCAGCGACTTTAAGATGTTTTTCTCTTATAAATCTCGCTTACATTTTCGCAGTGACCAGCACATCAACAAAAATGTCAAACCGTTTCTCAAGGCAACATTTTAATGTATTGCTATGCGCTTTGCCAATTAATAATGTAGATTTCTATGTATGCGGAAAAGCGCTCAATCGGACGCAACATGAACTTTGGCATTTGGACAATGTGCAAAGCAAACAGTATTAAATCACCAGCAAAGCTAAGTACTAACTATTGAATGTGTCTCCGCGTTGGCTACACTTCATCTCGCTTATAGGGCAGCTAGTGAGTTTGGGTCAAACCGTAGGCAGCCGAAATGCATTCTTTATTATACAAAGCATTTCTGAGGCGCCAATGACGAAATAATCGGAGTCATCACTTTTTTTAATTTAGTTCCAAATACATTTGTTTGCTTACACCCATGTTCAACAACGACCTATCTTAGACGCCATATATACCACCGCAAAAAATAGTAAGACTTTGTTCGTAATTTTAAAACTCTAAATTCTTATTCTTCAAAATCTATTTCGCTTCTTTAAGGTAATCTATCTTGCCTCCAAAATACTTGTGCGAACGTTTTTACCAATCCTTGAAGCAGTTTTTAAAGTCAATTTCCGGAAAAATACTAAATATCATAAGATAACATACTTTTTTTTAACACTGAATAAAAATATTCAGTTATCACAATTCGTTTCAAAGGCTAATATACGAGTATGGCTTACTGAGTCTTTGTTATAGTAAACATTTTCACATTTTCATCAATCGCTGCAATACGAATTCTTGGTAAAAAGACTAAAAGTCTATTCCCATTAACCTTTTCCATATTATTTTCTCCATTATTCACAAAAAAAAAATGAAGTTAATGCATTTGAAATCAAACACTAGACCCCATAAACTTGTTATTAACATCTCGCTAAATCACAAAGTATACGTAAACCAATAAAGCTCATTGGCGCGCCCCAAGTGCACGCAATTTATGTCCAAAGTTGGACATTTACATAAATAAATCTTCTCATCGAGCTAATGCAAAGCATTGCAGTTTTCCCGGCATTCTCGCGCATCTTTTACCTATTTTCGCGCCTTGAAGTTAAGCAGACTGGTAGATAGACAAACAATTCGTTGAACTAAATACTCGGATAAATCTAGGTGTCTAATTTCACAAAAGCGCCATCAAAGCTGCCGAAACTAGTGAACCGTTGTGCAATTTAACGTGTTCAAACAAGTTGAGGGGAGCTGTGGAGGTGAATCAGATGCACCGCGGTGTAGAAATCCAATTAAATGCGTATTAGCCGCGACACATCGGACGTTTATTGAAGCTCAATACCGCATTGCGTATCCGTCGCTTAAATCCATTAAGGTGTCAAACGGAACAGCTTTTGTGGTACTCAGTTATTGCTTTCACTAACTCCTCTCCTCCACCGTACATATAATCCTCTTAATGTCAAACAGTTGCAATATTATATATTTAACTGGTCTGGCGCAGAGCTTTTTAAGGTGAAATTTCATCGCCGCATCAATATTCTTCCGAAAGAGCCATATTCCACTAGAATAACATTCAATCGGTCAAAACTGCAACAACTAAGAAAATTCAATCAATTGTTTTTACAATTGTTGTTGCTAGCGGTTGCCACGAAGTTAGCTAGAATACTTTTGCATTTTTCGTTTAACGTTAAAAGCTTTAAAGGCATTTATGCAGATGCGTTGCAATGTGAAGCAGCAGCGATTTTGCTTGAATGAATTCGGACTTCTTTGTCTTAGATTTTCTCAGTTTGGGAGACCTAAAACTACATACACATTTATTTTATTATTCAAATTTAATTTGAATCAGAAGTTTTACTAATTGTATAAGAATTTATGAACCCTCCCTTTTACTTTTTCTTCTTCTTTATTGTTGTAGACATCGCTTACGCGGTTATAGCCGGATTTACAACAGGGCGCCTCAAGTTCGCCAGAAGAAATCCATAATAGGTTCTATATTTTTTTGTTTATTCCTCTAATTTAGGTGAATGTAATACAAAAAAAATTAGCATTAACTCATTTCAATACGAATAATAAAAATTGTAAATATACTGGATCCAATTCAATATATTGTCCTTATTAAAAGATATTTTTTTATTGTAACATTATTCCTGATTTATGTAAAAACAATGAAAATTTCAATCCAATGTATGCAGTATTTTCTGGTAGGAATTTTGTTTCCCTTCTTCACTTTAAATTGAAACAAATTTTTTATAGCATCTGTAGAAACTATAGCCTACTTTTGACCAAAAATTTTTTGAGTTCAATTTCTCAATCTTTTTAGCCAAATTTTAAGCGCCCTAATGTGCCTGCACGCCAACCATAAAGACAAATCATGGTTTATCACTCACCCAGAAAATTGTACAAATTTGTTTCGGTACAAGTTGTTAACTTCCTCAAAGATTATTTACATGCAAATGATAAATTGTCGGTGTCATCCTTAGGCAACAAAAAACAGAAACACTCACAACAGCAAACATGGCTAAACTGTTGTTCTATTACTACTGCTTGTTATATATATGCCTAAGGGGCACTTGTTGACATTTTCATATATCTCTGAACGGGGGCAGTCTAATGTGGTTGAACTAAAAATATTATTGCCAGAAAAATAGGTCCTTTAGCAAAACTTTTGACTGGTAGTTTTAAAGTTTATATCATTTTCCCTATTTTAGAATATTTTCCTGGTTTTTTGTTCACTTATCAACTCAGCGTCGCTAAACGCACTCAAACCTCTTTAGTCCACACTGCTCCCTCTTCAACAGCAATCATATTTATTATTAAAATGCAAATTTACAAGTTCTGCCATCACCGATTCGCCATTTAACCGTATTGTGTATGCTGCCGGCTGATAAACAAGCAGGCAAACTGGGATGTTTTAACCAACAAAAGTCAACGGCAAACCGACAGCGGCGCGTAGTGCAGAAGAGAGTTGAGAGTGGGAAAGAATGCAAACTCAAGTGTGTTTATTTGTACTAGTACCTCGCTAGCCACAGAGAGGATGCCGCATTCAGTCAGTCAGCTTAGCAGCGAATATTGCCTTGGTACGCGAGTGAAAAAAGATAATCGCATACATTCGCACAGAGTTTCGATAAAATGATTTGCTAACAAATTGGTTCAAGAAATTCGATTGAGCTGTGAGATTTCTTTTATTAACTGAGGAGAATACAACAGGCGGGCGTGTGGCGAAGATTATGCATTTACGAAATAAGAAACACACAGAACTTTAACTTGCCTTGCACCGAAACTATAATACCCTTCACAAATAAAAAAGACCTCTTTCAAGAATTTAATTGGTCTGTTTGTATAACATAGTATCGCGGTTCAACGTGTAAAGTTTCTTCGGAGCTTGCACCATTGACTAGACCAATAGCCTATGACGAATTTCGTGAAAATAACTCGTCCAATGGAAAAGTTTTCCATACCGGCACTTGATTCCGATGAGCAGCTTCTTGGTGAAAAATAAATAAGCACGATTTCAGATTGTTATCTCAAAAACTGAAGGAGAGACAGATAAATAGACTAAAGTGTCTGTCGTTTCCTGCAAGGTGTTAAAGAAAAAAAGCTCAAAGCCACTCTCAACAATACGAAACTGACAGAGAAAACAAAGAGAAAGTTCCATCATCACCAATAACATTGACAAAAACTTGATATTATGACAATTGCCATTGAGGCTTGTTCAACATTGTAAAGATCACACTTTCAAGCTATGCGGCTACAACAATAAAATAGAGACATTTTTTAATGTTTTCATATTTTTTGTTGAGCTTTATAAAAATGTATGCATTATGGTCGTAAGCTTGTCCTTTTCATGTATCCGAAATTTCATGTTTTGGCCATGGAAATCGAAAAGCTGTGGCACTTGACTTGGTGTCCTTTAAAAAGGATTCCTATATTTAAAATTTTAGTTAGAGGGTTTATATTGATAACCTGTTAAAACAATTTCGAAATGTCTTAATTAATGTTTTAAATGTATTGACTTTAAATTTGTAATTTCCTCAACTATCGATATAAAGAGTGATATGTTTCGTGGTTTCCTCCCTTTTAAAGAAAAAACACAGAAACTTCAAATATAATAGGCAAAGGTTACTATAATTTTAAGTTGACGGCTACGTTCTCCCAACCATCATTTTTGAAGAAATATGAACCGATAACTTCACCGGCCCATAAACCACACCAAACCGTTGTTATCCTGAATGAAATGGCAGCTCTTGAATCTCTTTAGGTTGCTCGTCGTCCCAAATGCGGGATGTTTATATACGCATTGTGCCAAAAGTTGGCCATAACGTTGAGTAAAATTGGGCTCGAAAAATTTGGATCTTCTTGGAACTTTTCAAGAGCCTATTAATTTCAGATCTTGCACAAGCTGTAATTTGTACGCTTTTAGTTTAAGATATTCACGTAAAATGCGCCAAGTCATTCCGCTCGTCAGTCCGAGTTGATGCGAACGGCTCCGAATCAATCCTCTACGGCCCACGTGTATCCTCTCAGCTACGGTTGCTATATTTTCTTTACTGCGTGCTGGACGTGGTGTACTCGGTCGAATATTATCCAATAATGAATATTGGGCTTCAATATGGGTGATGGGTCAATAGGCCGATTATTTATGTTGACCATAAGTTGCGTGTACGGGCGAAACACATTCTTTACAGAACGCGAATTTTCATAATAAAGTTGAACTATTTGTAAATGTTGTACAGGCGTAAGCATTCCCATGATGAAATGCCAAACAATACTGAACAAAAATAATACGACAGCTTGACACGACTCACGCGTGATATTTCAAAAACCGGCTATTGGATAAAGGTACCACTACTTGGATCACCCGTTTTAAACTCTTTCATCAAAGTAAGTAAAATTGAATTGCAAACGGAACCATATTTTTGCCATTTTATTATGGAAAGATATTCGATCCAACAACAAGCCGAACTAAAATTTACTACCGAAATTCGGAGACAATTGACCAAACTTTTTGAGCGAGTTTATCAATAATAGCGCTACAAAAGTTTTTTTATTGCAAATGGGAATCGCTACTGCTCAATGATAACTGCATATTTTGTGACCGAATTGGATGATATGGGCTTGGACCAAGTTTGGTGAACGTGTTATTTCACGAAATGGCAAATTCAATGACCGCTTCGGTCGTGCGATTTGACGCCTTCAGACTATGTCCTGTGGGGCTGGGTCACGTCTATGTTTTATGCCAACAATCCAGGAACGATTGATGAACTTCGTGCGAGTATCGAACGTGAAATTGCAGCCGTATGGACCGATTTATGCTTGAAAGCTGTCGAAAATTTGGTTCAGCGCCTAGACTTCTCAAGCGTGCCCGTGGTGGTCATGCAAAAGAAGTCGAAATCCACATATAATCGAATGTACTTTCAAAGGAATAAAGAACTTCGTTGATATTTTGCTATATTTAAAGAAAACTTTGCATCACTATATCGCTATAATAAGCTGCAGTAATCAATAACTTAAATAAAAGCATTAAAATACCATGCCAGACATAGCAGTGCTTCTACGAGAACATGAAGTGGAAGAGGAGAATATTCATTAATAAATATGTGCATAGGTGAAAAGTAGGGAATATCATACACTCATAAAACGTAGAAGTCGTAGTAATCTTCTTGTGAGTAATCTTCAGTAGTAAGTTGTTGTTAATAGGTTCTTATTAATAAACGAAAAACAAGTAAAGATACTTTCCTGCAATATAATAATGAAAAGAAATCATGCTGTAATGAACTGTCTTGAGAAAAATCAAAATATTTGATATCCTTTACTTTTAAACCGCTTGACAGATCCACACTGAAAGGCTTGCTACTAATAATGAGCAGTAAGCGCCTACTCGTAAATACAAGGAGAAAATTTCATTTGATAAAATTAGCTAAGCTCTTAAATCGCATGTTAAGCTCTTGGATCAATGGCACGTCTTTCAAATTTGTTATAAAAAGAGCAAAAAAAAAGTTCAGTTTCTTAAAATGATTCTTATAATATGTTCAATCAGATTCAATTACGAACGTAACATAAATTGTTAACGATTGATGCTTTAAGGCGTACACACATCATTACAATATCCGAAATAAAAGCAATAGGTATTATTTTATCGCATAGTTCAGAAATCTAGAAGAAATTACGAAAACTTTAACTAAATACATCCCTGCGAGATCCAAATTTCAATAACAAGGCGAGGTATCACTTTTATTCTTCTATCACTCGTATTCTTCTAGAAGTATATTATTACAATAATTAATTTGAACTAATACTATTACGAAATGATTTAGTTACTAAACAATAACAAAAAATTTGGGCGGTTACATTTTCTGTTAAGTTATTTGATACATTCTTTTCTATTACTACTCTTTGGTGTATTGCGATTTGTCATCAGTATTTCTGATTTACGATCTGATTTTCAATTTTATGGCAAGCGAAACGACTTCGGTACTACTTGTTAAAGCAACGTGTGTTGTCTAAGTATGTAACCTCTCCACGAAGCGCACTGTACTTCATCAGTGAGATGGTGCAATGCAGTATATAACATTTGTGGTAGTAGACAGCTTTTCACCAAGCCATTTTTCCAGTACATACGCCGAAGTTTGCGAATGACGAGACCAAATAAATGTATTTTCAGTTTCCACGCCACGATGATAAATTTCCAAAAAGTTGAAAAAGTAATTGAAAGGTTCACTTATGAATCAATTTGAGCCTCAAATAGTAGTAGTGGTAAGAGTTTTTGGAGTTTAAAACTTTTTTCAGTTCATATGCTCAAGTGATTCACTATTTTTTGCCATCATGTATTCAGTTATAAAGCAACTTACAACAATTCACAAGGGAGCACTAACTTTCGTATATTCTTCTTTACTTTCGTTGTTAGCTTCTAACTAGGAATAGATTTCTGGCCTTACAGTTTTATTCAGTTGTTGGTCAAAATCTTAAGGTAACTTTTCAGGAGTGTGCTTTAGAGGGGATGTCATTACCTTGGGGGCTTGGAGGTACGTTATGAAAATACTTAATTTTTTAGCGATGATTTCAGAAAGGCGATTTGTACCGTCCTTAACATGGACAACAGATTTTAAAGGAGTATTGAATGAATGAAGTCTGTCTTATGAGTGCTCTGCTTTCAATAAATTTGCTAGATTAGAGAAAGTACTAAAAGTCTTACGTGCCTCTGGCCTATTTTCTTTATCATACTATCAACTTATAATTTAAATATGTAAGTACTTTCAAACACCATCAAACATTAAAACTCATTAACAAATTTTGTCAAAAATGACTTTAAATGTACTTGAATTAACAGTTTCGAAAGTTCCTTCTTTCGTTCCAAATTATTTTAGAACTATAATCCACTCAAACTCAACTTCTTTTAGGACTATACTCTCGTGATGAGTGTCTTCCTTTAAGTAAATCTGTAGCAATGCTACTTTTTTTGTTTTTCTGTTTTGCTTTCTCTCGTCAACTTATTTCACTTCAATGCTTCGATACCAAGCAATGACAGCACTACAATGTGACAATACGACTGCTTCTTCATCAGTTCTATTTCCATCTCCAACAAATTGGCACGCGCTGCTGTTATGCTGAACGGAATTTTTGTTTAATTTTTTCTACCTTTGGTATTCGTCTTACTGTCTCTTCATTTTTATGAAAGCTTGGGTCTGCTGATATTCAATTAGGATGTGCGTCACGCAGATCTGATCAATGGCTTACGTGATGTTTTTTTGACACAAAATTATACGCTAACTCTGAGTGTAAAGTTGCTGCGTCTCTAAAATTTACTACGAAGTGCTCCAAGCAACTAGCAAGCGGATGAAATCTTGAGTAAGCGGAGAACGAAAGAGCGTATCCATGTGCCAGAATATGGAGTTGATAGATCGTAAATGATGCTTTGAATGTCTGTAAAGTATTAGTGCAGATTTGAAATCGTCCTTGTGTGTATATGTACTTCCAACTTCCATCTTGCAATGCAATAATATTCAATGTAAATGCGCTGACAAGATGGCGGCTTCTGATATTAATTTTTTTTTGCCGTCGTGAAATGGCACTCCAGTACGAACTTAGCCAAAGCAGTAAAATTTTTTGGTTATAAATTATTTAGTGATTGTTAATTGATTAAAATATGTATATAAATTCGCCCACCAAATTAAAACAAATGATATGTAAAGTTGAAAAAACGATGATGAAGAGGCGTATAATAAACAGTAGAGCACAAAATTTGTTATTGGTACAAAAAGATAAATGAAGCAAAGGAAAGAAAATTACGACTTCTTGTCAGTAATAACAAATAAAATACGCCTACGAAGAATCCCATTAAAATTATGCATTTTGATTTAAAAAAATTTTAGTCTAGTTAACGACTTCTTCTTTTATATATTTATTACCGTGCTCGATATTTGCTAATCAATTGTCAAATCTGGTCCTTTCTTCACTTTATTTTCCTATATATGGATCGGTGCCAAATAGGGTTTATTTAACCTTACGTTCGGATTGTTCAACGTGGTAACTTGCTGGTTAGAATTGTTCATACTTTTCTTCTCTTGTATGGTTGAACTAAGAATATACACCTCCTCTCTAATCAATTATACCTCTCAAAATCCACACCTCTCTATTTGCCACCAACAACTACTACCATCTGCACTGATTATTTATTTTATTGGAGATATTTCGCTTTGTCGTCGTTCGAAACGATGTATCTTGGTTCCTTTTTGCCCTAGAGACAATGGAACTTTTGAGGAAAGCATCACTCACGATTGTAGTTTAAATGTGTTCTATCTAATACACAAAAAGGGAGACCCTACAGTCTGCGCAAACTATGGTGGGTTCTATCGAGCGTACTGTGTGAAAGATTAAAAAACTCCATTAACAAAACAATTTGCCCTTATCAGTGTGGCTTTAGGCCTGGAAGATCATCAGGAAATCTTAGAAAAGACCAGTGAAAAGAGGATCGACACACACCACCTCTTCGTCGATTTTGAAGCTATTTTCGACAGCATGAAAAGGAACAATGTCAGCTTTGATATCCAACGCAGAATAACTTTTCCCAACAGGTACTACTTCGGACTAAGTAGGCAATTGAGAAGTAAAGTCATCTCTCTCTATAAGTCAATCATTATTAACCTCCTGATATATGGTGCAGAGGCGTAAACCATGAAGATTTATGGTCCTTTGCGCATTGCCAACGGCAAATATGGCACTCGATGGAACGACGAGCTGCACAAGTTATACGACGACATAGTTCAGCGAATTTAGAGACAACGGTTATGTCGTCCGAAAGACTCTGTTGGAAAGACCAAGTGGGGAAGGACCTGTCTACACTTGGAACCTCCAATTTGCGCCAAATAGCGGAAATGAAAAGCGACTGGGGCGCTGTAGTAAACACGACTATAAGCAGTGTTTACGCCAATAAAGAAGAAGAATGAAATGTCATCTCTTCATATCTATCCCAAGCTTCTGCTCATTTGCATGTTCCTGCCTTTTAACTATAAGACTAAATATACGGTACTGTTACGATCTGCAAGTTAAACCAAGTTAAGTTGCGTTCGCCCAAGTGAAATCTCACAGTCCACTTTATTTAGTCCAGTTATCTCGTTGGTTGGCTACCGCACGTCGGAATGAAAGCGTGCTGCAGACGTTCAGCCACTTCATAAATTATACGGGAATATCCATAATTCATATGTCAAAAGTATCGGCATCACCTTTATCCTCATTATAGTCATGTTTGATGGGTGATTTTTTGATACAGGATTCACTTCTTCGGTTCATGGTTCTTCTGGTTTCTTTAGAGGATGTAAAGAGTTTTGGCAATTCCGGCTGATTGCCTCTTATTATGCCCACCAGGGCAGTATTTTGCACATCTTCCACCAAGTCATAGTTTGTAAAAAAAGTTGACCATAGGTCATTTGCTGAATCGCTAGGCTATGCACCCAAATATACTTCGCATGCAAGTGGATAATTG
Source organism: Bactrocera tryoni (assembly GCF_016617805.1). NCBI lineage: Eukaryota > Metazoa > Arthropoda > Insecta > Diptera > Tephritidae > Bactrocera > Bactrocera tryoni. The sequence goes on from NW_024396487.1 coordinate 143,431, forward strand.
GTTTTTGCGTGAACATGCCAAAATATTTGTATGCAAAATGGCCAACAAAAGTTTACTTTGTACCTAGTACCGCTATAGTTATAACGCCAACACTCACTTGCCTTTATTTTCTATTATTCTTCACTTCCCTTCTCTACAATTACACTAATGCTAGACCGGTCACTTGTCATCTTCACAAATGGGCCAGCAGCATATCATGCAAGCAAACAAGCCTTAGCACGCCGTTCTCATAAAAGAGCAATGGGATTTGAGGCCATTTTAGCGAGTTTATTTTCCCTGCTTGCAGCTTTTATGTTCTAATTCCCAGACCGCGCTCGTTTCCATGCCTATTTACCTTTTAGCCAACTTGCAACCCGTCTGTCAACTCATTTTCCATGCAATTTGTTTTCACATAGCGTCGCTTAGCAGTAACAGTGCGAGCGCTATTCTCGTTGCAGCTGACCCAGTGAAAACATTTTTATTGCATATTTGAAACTCGCTGGGTAAAGAGCTCGACTCGGACTGTCGGCGTCCCAACGTGAAATACTGCAAGTTCGTTGAATAATAAATGCTTTGATGACCTCATTAGTTCTGTGATTCACTAAAATGGGAATAAAATGAATTTGTCATTTGGTGTTAATCAAGATTTCCTTATGGACTTAAATATAGATTATTAAAGAGGTGTAAAAGGGAATGAGTTGAATAACATAATACGAATACACAAGGTTACCGAACAACTACTTAGGCAATGCCCTGAAAATAAAACCCCATGCTAATTTCTTATGTTCTACGGCTTTCACAATCGTTATGAATCTACTCGTATTAAAGAAACTGTCAAAACAAAGTAAACCCTCATCGACATTGAAAACTGGATTCAGAAGTGTCTCAATGAAATAGATATACCGTAGTTGTTTAGTGGTAGAAGTTTCTGATGATGACAACCGTAGAAAGAAAATATGTTAAGTTTTTCCTTGAGTTTTGAGACTTCCCTAATTGTAAAAGAATGAAGTCGTTTTTTATTTGATGCCATCAAATTATTTACGACGTTTCTAATATACAATTTGAACTTTAAAAAATATTTCAGCTTTTGTTTAATGTTGTTTTATGCTATTGTTGATTGTTTCTTTAGCCTTCAGTTGCTTGTGCCAGGAATTTTGTTAATTATTTTTGTTTTCCATCACTGCGTTAACTGATGCTGCTTGCCAACACCCTTATTAATTTTCCGGTTTTTGTTATGTTTCCCACTTTTGTTTATTTAAAACTACAAATTACTATTTTTTTTTTGTTGTAAAGTTGCGTTTTTGTTCTTAACGCTAGTAAACTCATCAAATGGACCACGTTGAAATGGTCCCAACTGTACGCAGACATTACATGGGTAATTTGCTTTTATGGTTCTCTATGTTCCTTCGTTTTTTGTTCGATTCATCAAATGTTGTGGAAATAAGTACTCTGAATTGAACTTACTGAATACATATTAATGTCAAAATTAAAATGTTTACATTGGCAAAGATTTTTCAGTCATCTTTTATTTTGTTCTATCAAACAGTTTTTAAAAATTATTTATCGATATATTTTTGGAAGTACTGATTAATCGACTTGTATTTAGCCGCCAAAAAAGCGTGTAATAGAAGTCACGTGTAATAAAGATAAACTGAATAATCAATCGATTTCTTTGTGTAAAACTCGATTAAATTTTCCAGGCAGCTGTTTGCTTTTTTTTTTTTTTGCTTTTTCTTCACATTTTAGTGACTAATCGATAATTAAATTTTGCCGTTAAAAATCGTTATCGATATATTTTTGGAAATATCTATTAATCGATTTATATTTAAATTTTAAAAATTAGTTCATAGTATCTAGTTTAGTTTATAATTTCGTTCAATATATTATATGTTAAATAAAGCTTAAGGAAAATATTCGATTATCACGATTCCTATCACCTTCCTGACATTCTCATTTTGGTTCAGTTTTCTATTTTTTTAGTCCATTTCAATCCACACACTACATTTTTTTCTTTCTGTATCCTCTGTGCGCCCATCCGGTCAGTTGATGGTTTGGTCATTCCGCTAATTCCACCGCAGTTCCGGGCTATTGGAGTACTTCATTGTTAGGAACGTTTTGTTTTTGCTGTCATTGTTGTTTTTGTTGTTTGGTTTTCTATTGTAAGTTTTGTAATGTGCTTGTTGTTGTTGCTGGGTTGTGTTTAATTGTCGTTATTTCTGTTGTTAATGTTGTCATTTTCACTTTGTTTGGATTGCTGTTCGTACAATGTACGGTGGTAAATGCAGATGATGCTGATTATGCTGATAGTTTGGCATTATGGTTGACTTTTGACCATAGGGTTTGCCCTAGGTACAAACTCTTTCGTAGTATTTATGTGTAAGGTGGTTGATTTCTATACTCTTTCATTATGTTGCTACAGAGTATAATAGTTTTGTTCACCTAACGGTTCTATGTATCATCTAAAACTAATCAAGTTTGATATAGGGTTGTGTATATATAAATGATCCGGATGACGAAACGAGTTGAAATCCGGGTGACTGTCTTCTGACATAATGAAATATGTTGATGAAACTCTCTATACGCGTTCCTTGGCAAAAAATTTGAGCAAAGTTCGTAGATCGACGTAATTGGACTACCGTAAAAAGAAAACTCCCTGAACGTGTTCACATTTTTGGTCACCTCCTATTTAACACCGGTACAAAAAAGTCGTTGTCATTCTTTGCTCTTCTGGATACATATTATGCTATCTTGAAAGTTCGACTTTTAGGTTGAAGCCTAGACTGCACCTTCCCTCAAGTTAGAGACGAAGCCACGGGGGTGACGTTGCCATGAGTTTTTATCTCGTATCGAATAAAATTAGTTTTCACCTTGGTTAATGGCGATGCCACTTCTACCCAATTGGTTGCGACACTGGAATACCCTAGAGCTAGCTCATAAATGGAATCTTAGTGAAAGGGGAGGCGTTGGCAAATCCCTTTTATTTTATATATTTTAATTCAGTTTACGTTTTTATTTTATTTGAGATTTTCTCATATACCACCAATTTCAAACTTATAGCTTTCCCAAAGCATTTATGCAAAATTTCGAAACTCGGTTTTTTGTCAAAAATAATATTTTTGCTATAAAAATGAACGTCTCTATATTCCAATGCGTTAGTTCGTTGCTGACACAATTTCATTTTAAATACCTAAATACAGAATATATCCATATATATTTGTATGTGAAAAATTAACGATTCCATTTGCTCCATTAAAATATTTAGCAATCGCCTTGTATTGTATGGCTTACATACATACCAAAACGACAGTTGTAAATGTATACAGTTATGCATGTGACAATTGCATTTGCAATTCGCAACCAATTGTACTGAAATCGAATTCGACTGCAAATTTGTAATTACGTATACGCCATGGCGCACTGGCGGCACTATGCACTCAATGAAATTTGTATTGCTTTTGATGCTGTCAACGCTGCTATCATTAACGCGATCATTAGCCAGTGTATTCTTCTGTTGGTGTAGTACTTGGTGTTGTTGCTATTGCTGTTACACCATTGTTATTGACGTTCATAGGTGTTTAACGAGTTTATCGCTGTGTTTGTGTGTGTGGTGCTGTCAGGCAGTTTATGCAATGTGCGCGAAATTTGTCTCATTCACCAACAGCGTTTTAATTCGGCAATTTTTCGTCATTTCCGCGGCACTCGCACCCGTACAAACACGTTATTTTTTATTCTTCTGTTGTGATTACATACTTTCGCTCCGCTTTCAATTGAGGGCCCGTTCAATTTCATACCTGTTTCTAGCGTTTTCCGCTGCTTCTCATGCTTGTAGCGCAATATGATGATTATTTTCCATTTTTCTTTACATATTTCCCATATGTGTTCTTTTCCAAATCATTATTTGCATATTGAACATTTTGATTTGCATTTGCAAAATGAACCAACCATGAAAAAGGAAGCTTCAAATTTTGCGGCAAGTTGCTTAGAAAAAGTTAAAGAACACTTTTGAGCCTAAATAAACAAGTCTTGTAAGTCACAATAGTCGTCGTTCAAGCACCTATAAAGTAATATTGGGTAGTCGAAAAAGTATTTTCGTATTTTGTCAGTAGATGTCGTTGCAGTCGTATATCTCCAGTGCTACCGATCACATTGTCTCATATTGTATAGTGTTGGAAAGGTGAGATTTTAATCTTCTTTCAACCATAAACAAATTAAATTCGGGTAAGTTGAAAAAAGTTGCAGCTGTTCAAAAATGAGTGAAAACAATGTAGAAATTCGCTATATTTTGAAATTTTTATATAAAAAAGTGAAGAATGCCACACAAGCTATTAATGAAATTTGTGAAGCTTACGGAGACGATGCTGTATCAGTACGTGTAGCACAGCAATGGTTCGCTCGCTTCCGTTCTGGAAATTACGAAATTTCGATTTGCACTGATTGAATAAAGTCTGTAGCGGAAAAATGGCAAAAAGTGTTGATTTATTTATTAGTATAAATAAAAAAAAAAACAAGTTGAAGTTTGACAAGAAATACAAAAAGACTAAAATTTTATAGTTATAGCTATTATTCCCCAATTGGTAAATGATTTCATATATGACCGTACCCAACCCTCCTCTTTGCTCTGATTTTCATCCATTCGTCTTAAAATCTTTCAGTTTTTCTGTTTCATATATTTCCACAGCCGTACTAGGTATGTTATACATATATTGCTTTCGTTGTTTCTTTCTCAATAAAGCATTTAAAATATAGCTCAACCTAAAACATATTGGCAAGGCAAAATATTCCGCACTCGTCAGCTTAATGCCTTGTGATGTAGTTCATTCACTTATTTATTGAACTTTCGCCACACTTTTACCACCGTGCATTAGTTTGCTGTGGTTATTCTCAACAAAAAGTTTTCCACACTCCATTTAAGCTGATCTGTCATTTTGCACTTAACAAACTTTCGCTATTAGTTGACTAAAACGATTTGATTCGTTCACACGCATATACATATATATATATATACATATTGTTTATATAGTACAGTTTTTTGCTTTTTGTGTTAATTTCTGCATTAAATATTGACTTTAGTGAAGGATATCAAGATATGTCTGCTCATAAATGTAAGTTTTTTCTCAAGCTCTATTTTCGCCTCACTCAACAATATTTGCACATATGTATGTAGATATAATTGAAAAACTTTTCCGACTACTTTTTGTGTTAGTTTGACTGCTGATGACGGCGGTGGTGGATGCACATATATCCATATGTATTGATGACTGGGTGACCTAACTGGAAACTTTTTCGCTGTTATGTAGTTCTCTGTATGTCTTTATGCTATCGATTGGTGCATCTACGAAATTCCCTCTCTCCTAACAAATGTATAACGAAATAGAGTCAAAAATTTCGCAGACAATTCATGTGGTATCTAAAAATCGAGCTTCTTTTTGTAGCCAACCTCTTTTAAATGGTTCAAAGCCGATTGATAATGAATGTTAACTTCCTTAGCGATGTAATGGCTGCTTTTGTGACGGTCCAAGCCAAAATTTTCTATAATTTCATCGACTTTTTCAACGATAGGACGACCAGAGCAAGGTGCATCTTTCACATCGAAATTTCCAGAACGAAACTATTGTTGTGCTGCACGAACTGATAGAGCATTGTCACCGTAAACTTCACAAATTTCGTTCTAAGCTTGCGTGGCATTCTTCCTTTTTTATACAAAAATTTCAAAACACAGCGAACTTCTTCATTATTTTCAATCATTTTTGAAAGCTGTAACGACATCCATTGACAAAATACGAAAAGACTTTTTCGACTACCCGTTAGATAAATTTGAGCGAAAACTTGGCCTGGCCTCTAAACAACTTATATCAGCATTTTCGAACATCCGGCTGACTTTACTCTATATTATTGGTTTTGCACTTAAACTATTTCCCTGGCTTTGATTATTGCTATTTGCTAGAGTATGTATAAAATGTTCGGTTGCACCCTTCCTTATTTTACTCTTGCAACCAGTTGCTACAGAGTATTACATTTTTATTCACCTAACGTATCACCTAAAAACTAATCAAGTTAGATATAAAGTTATATATATATAAATAATCAGGATGAAGAATCGAATCCAAATCCAGGTGAGTGTCTGCCCATCCGTCCGTCTGTGCAAGCTGTAACTTGAGTAAAAATTTAGATATCTCGCTGAAACTTGGTAAGTGGATTTCTTAGTACAAAAAACTTTCGAATTTGTAGATGGGAGCAATCGTACCACTGCCACGCCCACAAATCGCCTTTAACCAAAAATATATAAAAAACCATAACTAACCATTAAAATAAGATATAAAGCTTGGTACAAAGCATCGCTGTAGCAAGGGGCATATGTGCGCAAAAGTTTTTCAAAAATGGGAGTGGCCTTGCCCTCTAACAAGTTTTATTTTCATATCTCCTCAACCACTTAGGTTACAACAAGGAATTTTGCTGACTACAAATCTTATAAAGACTTCTACCGACAGTGGATGAAATCGAAGGATTACCGCGCTTCACATATAAGAGATTTGTTAAAAACTACTGAAAGCGCAATAAATCAATAACTAAATTGCGACAACTTCTTTGTACGATATTTTTATCTATTATGAAAATCACTGAGAGAAAGGATAACAGATTTTTGCATGGTAGTAAAAAATTGAATAGTGGTACCGCATTAGTGCATGAGTTTTTATTAATATTTTTAATTCAGAATAGCTGGTAATACAGCGATACATACTCTGCATCGCTCTTAGCTATCATACTACATATCCCACTAATTCGGATCAATCAATCACAATCTCAACTTACTGCTGGAGTTACCGCTACTATTATTAGAACTGCTAAACCATTTGACTTGCTATTTCCCTTTAATCAGCTAATATGTGGCTCTAGCTGCCCGGGTGACGGCTTGTCCAACCCTTCCCTTCTGACGTTTCAACTGCGTATCAACTCTAATTGTGGCCATCGGAACGCAGATACTTTGAGTGCTTTTGTCAATCAGTTCGATTTAATTATTTTTGTTGTCGCCTTAATTGTTTACACTTTGTCGTGTCACTGCCTCTGCCATGTTTGCTCTTCTCTATGTATAGAGTCTATAGTTTACTTGTTGTCCAATAAAGTGCTTACTATTCTGCAAGTTCTTTTTCATTTTTTTTGTTTTGCCAGACTCATTCGTCTACTCTTGTGGTTTTCAAAGTTTTAGTACTTCCTTACTGACTAATTGTACTTGGGCCGCCGCAGGTGCTTTATTTCTACGATTTGGTTAGGTTTCGGGTTTGTTTATTGATTTATTTTGCTTTATTGGTTTTATTTATTTGGTGGAGTTAATGGACATGAAAAAAAGTTAAGTTAACATTTCGTTACCCATCACTAAATCTGCAAATGCTGGAATCTTTGAATTGCTTTTAACAAAATTAATTAAAACCGAGAATTTTTGAAAGTTTTGCTGGTTGTTTTGGTGCTTTGTTCTCGGTTTTGGTTTATAAGGGTAAACCTTGACCAATTTATATTAAAGAAATTTGAGTATCAGATAGGTTTTCACCTCGTGCTCTAAGTGGGAGTAGATTTTAATATGAAATAAGAAAGTTTTTTGGTATAATTATGCGTTGTGCACCTCTGAGCGCATATGTTTTTAGAAAGGCTTGCATATTATATTCACTAATTGCAAATAACATGCTAAAGAACTACAGGAACTTGGGATGTAATACATTTATCAACGTGCACTACTTTCACAATAATCTGGATCAATTTCTGGAGAATCTGGAATCTTATAACGAAGAACAAGGGGAGCGGTTTTACCAGGACCTTAAAACCATGGAGGAAAGCTATCAAGGTCTATGGGATCGGCTTATGGTGGCTGACTACTGCTGGGTTATGCAACGGGATTGTCCTAATACATCTCATTCAGGAGAGTCGCGAAAAAGAAAATATTTGTATGCATAATAATTAATTAAATGCTGTTTTCCTTCATAAATTTTTTTAGATACAAATTTTTAGAAAAGTACACGTAGGAAGTGTGTATGTATGTAATCAGAATACAGTCCTAAGTTAATAAAATAATACAGTTTATTGGTACCAAAACTTGACCAGAGTTATAGATATATTATTATTAGGTATTTAATTGTTCCGTTTCTAGATTGAAGCACTTTAGACTATACGTGATATCCACACATGAACCTCTTCTTTTTTGAATAGCATAGGAAAACATTTTTTCCAAGTAATTGATTTAGGAAAAAGGATGAGCCCTACTACATACACATATTTTAGGTATTAAGAAATATCATCCAATTTCGGTCACCAATTTGCATCACACCAAGATTGCTCATTATTTTTTAATAATATCTAACGTGTCTGAATATTATAGTTACCTAGATTAAGTTTCCGATCTGATACTCAGAGATTACAAGAAACTCATTTGAAATATTATTGTGGTCTTTTGTGATGCCAAAAGAACCGAAGTACATATGTATTAAAAGAACTTAATCTACCAATGAAACACCTTGAACATATCAAAAATAGATTAATGAGACAATTATCGGTCTTGCTAACTTGTATGGTTCAGCGGTTTTTATATCAGTTATTCTCTTAAATCTGCAGTTTGTTCATGTAAGAACGCTTTCAAAATTTTTTAATTATCAGTCTTCAGATTCACATATACGATTTAAATTTACGACTATGTGTGTTTACTGTACTTAATCGCTCACGTTTTTCGTCTACTCGATACCGTTAATGTCTTCGATTAACTTAATGGTGATTCTCTTGTTGCTTTATGATCACTTTTCGTATTTTTTTCAAAAGTAGCTCAAATTAAATGCCTTGCACTACGCTATTTGACTTTTCTACGAATTAACAAAAAAGAAAATACCGAAACATACCAGCATTCCTTCATTATGAATTTCCACCTTGCCTATTATCGTCAATGATACACTTGTTTCATGGTTATCAAAAAAAAAACATAACATAGCATAACGTCATCATTGTAATCACCATTCTGCATCTTTGCCGTCATCGTCTGGTGGCAATTTCATTGTGTTCAAAATACGATTTTTTTTACATCCAGGAAAATCGATGCCAAAGTTTTTTGGTTGCTGTTTTTTGTCGTTTCAGGTTATTATGTTAATTTTGAAATATTTTGGACTCTCTCGTGTGAATGTGTAGATGAATGTGGTCTTCAGTTATTGCTTTTAAATCCCTAAAGGAATCGACTCGCTATCGCTGCATGCGCTCTTCACACTTTTCGATGGCAACTAACTTTGCGTAAAAATGTTTTGTACCCTATTGTTAGGATAATTTGTTTGTTATTCTTCTTTGTTGTGGCTGTTATTCTTACTTTTGGTTGAAAAAGGTAGCCAACTAAATAAGCGTTTCCACAAATGGCTTAAAAAGTTAGCACATAAAATGCACCTATAACAAAGGTTACCCGAAATTCAAGTCGCCATCGTCGCCATGTTTTCTTCCTCTACTTTAATTTAAAGTAAAGCTCAGCGGTCGATTGTTTGTGGTCACCAATATCACGAATAAATAATAAACACAAAAAACTGCTACAGAGAGAATGAAATTTTTTCTCTCCTCGTTTTGTGGTGAAAATTAGTTTGTTCTTCGTTCAATAATGTGTGGGCTTAGTGGCATTGTGCAACGGTTTATCTGTGTTAAGTTATATTGGATTTTTTACGTGCTTAGCGGGCAAGTGCTAAAACGTTTTCTACGGCTTGGACGCGATATTATGTTGATATTCCTATTTTTTATTGGCTTCTTTCTAAACACTTACCACGTCTACGTGGGCAGTCGCTTATTCTGTTCACCGTAAATTGGTTTTAAAGCTTGAGACTGCCAACAGAAAAATTAGATAAGGAAAGCTCAAGCTCTGTTGCATGTAGTCCTTAGCTGAAAATGGTGAAGCGATTTTAGCAGATTTTTAACCATTTCTTTGAAAGAACTATTAAAAATCGTTTGTGCGAAGCTTGCATTGGAGATAAAAGTATGGAAAGAGAAATTCTCAGAAATCTTTGGCCGTTCTTTCTCCTCCGTCATGATGGTCAACTTCACGTTTTCATCGTACCAAATTTCCGAGCATAGGTTGGTGGCCTCAAAATATGGTCTACTGCGTTAGAAAACCCTAATAAAGGATATGTTTTAAGTATATTCCGATCCGAGAAGTCTTCATTGTATAAAGATCGCCTATTCGCTAGGCTAAAGATAGTTACTTTGCATGTGCTTACTTAACTTGTTAACTTTGGGTCGCGTTCTAATTAGTTACGTCGTGTGCTTTTATGCGTTTTATTTGGCCATTTGACTGGTGACGAAATTTCACCCACCATAACTTTATTAGAAATCAATAAAAAGAAAAGTTACATTTTTTAAGAGCTGCGCTGGCTACTGCTTTGCAAGAGTGATCATTTTAATTTTTCAGAAATTTGCGAAATGCTATGGTAATTAATCTTAATTTTCTCAAGTTTTACCTTTTACTTAACAGCTAAATTTGTATGCTATTTTCTTGCCGAACTCTCCTCTTTTGCGGCCTCCATTCCTTGTTCCTGTCAGCAGATGCCTTTTGGTTCGACGGTCAGACGAATTCCTCTTGTTTTATTTGAAAAAAACCAGGTGCACAACGTGACGGCTACAGACTGAAAACTTTTTAATGCGCTAACTTTGGACAAACATAAACAAAAAATACACACAATAATACAATATTAAACTTACAACTTAACCGTATATACATATATAATAGGACATAGTACACATACATATATAACACATCTATGTATAAGACAAAACCAAAAGCAAAGTTTTGACTAGGTTTGCCCAGTGTACAGGTATGCCCACGTTACCATGTATTGTAGCAGCAATTTTTGTTTTTATTAACAAGATTCTAAAATAAAATAAATAAAAAATTATGCTGTCTCTCTGGATCGCAAATACCGGCATTCTACTTGGGAATATTCTTTCTACATTAAAGTACTTAAATCGCCGAGTGCGTGCCTTTTCTGATTTTCTGCATTGAAGGATGCCCATCGGAATATTAGTAGCCGATCCAAGCAACTCTTGAACGAATTGTGTTGGTTTTGTTCTATACTATTATTTGTGGTAAGAGTAGTCATCTAAGGGTTTTAAAAAATCCTAACGGGAGGATATAGATAGTGAAAGAAATTTTTTTGAATTTGCTTAAATGAATATTTTGGTGTTGGTTTTGTAAAGGAATTCTTATTCGAATATTTTTCAAATTTGTTAAATATTTGTTTGCCACTCTAAATTTGTTTTCAAGAGAATATGACTTGAATCCATTAATAGGATTTTTTAGTGTCCTAACATTGAATACTTGAATTCGTTTTGACGCCGTTCTTGTTTTATAATAATAAATAATAAAATAAAACCTTTCTTATTTTCATTATTTATCGTGCACCGTGAACCTAGTTAACAATATTTATTTAAACTTGAGTTTTGTTTCCATATTTTATTTTCTTTCTTTTGCCTCAAGGTTTACCAAATATTTTGATGAAGTCGAATACGAGATCTCTATGTTATAAGAGATACGATTATCTCATTTTCTGTTCACACAATCAAAATTAGCATTGAACTCTCAGTGATATGATTTAAAAGTACAATTTGACATTTATTTCACACGATACAGAAGCTATGTTACAACAAATGAACGTGATATGTCATTTACAACTTCTGTGGATATTTGAAGGAGGGTGAGATAAATGCCATGAAGACGGAATAGTTTCAACAGAACTTTAATTGCATAACTCTTCTAATGAAGCATGTTTCAGTTCAAGATCAGTGGGCAATATATTTGTACGATATTACTGACTTGTCGAGGAAAGAAGTATTGTGGATATACTAGTATATAGATTTATCATATTATCACTAATGTACTTGGACTTAGACCGATGTGAACAGATATACCTACGAAGATATTCCAAATCACAAGCGGCTTATGTATGTTAAAACATTCTTCATAGTAAGGGAATTTGGATTTTGATTAGGCTACTTATTTCATTATTCTGTCAATGAATTAGTAAGCATTACATATTACCGACAAAGAGGAGTAGCACGAGGCACCTGTGGGCTAAATATTTTGAAAAAGTGGGCGTGGCTCTGCCCTCTAATAGGTTTAATGCACATATATCTCAAACTGCTCAAGCTAGACTAAACATATTCGCTGAAGATAAAGCGTATAAAAACCATTATTAACAGTGTTCAAATTAATGAAATCGGAACTTTATCCTGAACGCTCCCTGATTTGTTAAAAACTACTAAAGGCGCCATAAAACAAAAATTCCAGAAACATTGAATTTTACCACTAAGATGGTATTATACAGCTTTATAAAAATAAAGTTTGACAACTGGACAATGGGCGTGGCACCGGCCTCTTTAATACACAGCTGCTCTACCGATTTCGACAAAGTTCAGTTCATGACATTACTTTAGCATTCCTATATCACAGTGTGAAAATAACACACAATTTTAAGTTCCTTTTGATTCGTCACTTTCAAGCCAAATGGGATCAATACTTTCTTCCAGACCTTCACCGAAAATATCGACCAATGTATGCTATCTAGAGAGAACCTTTACCTGATAACATTATATCTATGTACAAAAATGAGTTAAATCGGATCAATCCTTTAACACCTCGCAGTCAATATTAAGATTTTCGACCTTCTTGGTAACTTTATGCTGAATATATAGGTGCACAATAATATGTTAGTTAGGTTAATAAAATTTAGAAAGAGTGTTTTACTCATAACTGTGTACTGCTGTGCCTAAAATAGGTAAAATTGGGCGAAAATTTGCCTTAACCTCCATATAATTAACAGCCAATAAAAAAATAAAATTTTAGAACACCCAGCTGACCTTAATCCATATGTTTGGCAAAACCTTGGGTGCAATCTATTAGTCTGTCTTTGAGCTGCCTGTAATATTAGCAACAAATTCGGTCTAAATAAGATCATCAAAATTAGCTGAACGTTTATTATTCGATATTCTATAGTTTATTGCTAAGAATATGTGAAATTGGTACACCTAATTACTCAAATTCCCATATAATACTACATATAGCTAGCAAACTTTTTGCTGCTCCGTTTTACATACATATATACAAGTATGTTTATGTATAGTTATGGTGGGATTATCTGGTTGACGTTTTGCACCTTAAGTTATTTCCTTGTTCTTAGTTCTTTACTTGTTATAAAAATATCTGCAAAATTTGTATCAACCATTTTGAGCGTTTCTTTATGTGTTCGTGAGTTTTCGAATGTTGCACTCATTGTGATTATCTGAATATAGAAGTATGTATTATATATCTGTACGTATTTATGTTGAAGATTCAAACATACATATGTATATACTTTACTTATGAGCATATGTCAACTGCCTTGTCGCATGTCTGTGTCGTGCGTTTTCCTCGCCTTGGGGCAAATGACTGATGCTACCATGTTGCCACTTTCCAGCCATTGCTGTTTGCTTACTAGGTGTATCTACTTCCCCGACGGCTGTCGCAGTGAAATTGTCAACATGGCGCTGAACATGACAACAACAAGAATAATACTATGATATGTACAAGTGACAGCTTAAACGCCTTTGCCACCACACACTCATATCAACATATTTTGCATGACTAATACTATTCAATAACTCACACGCACGTTCCAATTCTTTGTGACAGTTAGTTCGCATTTTCAATTGTTTTTCGATTTCTCTCCTCATGTGAGTGTTGAAACACTTTGCACTTTTAACATGTCAACATGAGTATTTGTGCTCTGATTTTTCTGTCATTGGAGTTGTTTTCAATGTATCAGGGCGATATGGCATCGATATCTTAAGCATGCACATATATTTCTATCTATATCAATTTTCATAACATAGTAAAATATGTGTGTATGTTGTTTTCGCCTTTCCATTCATATGTATTTCATGCTGTAGCTAAAAATTCTTGTTAGCGATTTTCAATTCGCTTCATAGTGTTTTTTGCTTTTCTTTGCAAATTGAACGTCTTGTCTGCTTAGGTCAAGTCTCTTTCCTACCTTCTGTTCGTTGTGAATTGCAAGATTATGAATTTATTCATTTAATATATTGAAAGACTAACGCCCAGACAGAGGCTCATGATGACAGGTTTATTGAACTCTATGAATTTTGATAACTGAAAATGTTATCCTTTGTAGAGGCGTCGGTAACAATTTGTTACGATTGTGTGTTTTTCTTAAGGAAAAAGAATAATAATCTATAACCACTTGGAGGTCCTAAAGTTGGGATTTGTGCGTATATAAAGGGGTATAAGAGTGCAACAACTTCGATTTCTTTTGAATGGCCACCACGGGCATGCTTGCAGAAGTCCAGACTCTGAACCCCATTTTCGACGGTTTTCAAGCATAAATCGGCCGATATAGCTGTAAATTTAACTTTCAATGTTCATTCGAAGTTCATCAATCGTCGCTGGCTTGTTGACATAGACCATAGACTTGACATAGCCCCACAGGAAGCAATCTAACGGCGTCAAATCGCACTACCGAAGCGGCTGATTGACTGGAGGTAACCCGTTCACCAAACTTGGTTTTCAATAAATCGATTGTGATATTAGCTATGTAGCTTGTGGCGCCGGTCTGTTGGAACCACATATTTTCCAATTTTATAATATCCAATTCGGGTCAAAAAAGTCGGTTATCATTGAGCGGAAGCGATTCCCATTTAAAGTAATGTGCTGGTTTTGATCATCACGGAAGAAGTACGGCGAAATGACGCCGCCGGCCAATAAACCGCACCAAACCGTATTTTTTCGGGATCCAATGGTGATTCATGCAGTACATGTTGATTGCTGCCTGACCAATAACGCATATCTAACTTTTTGGGAGAGCCATTCAGCCAGAAATGAGCATCATCGCTGAAGATAGTTTTTGCTTAGCCCAATTCTTTAGTTCTTCCGTCAATTTGATATTGTAAGGAAGTAGGGCAGATCTTTTCACTAAATTCGAAACACGCCCTTAAAGTTAAGGACACAGGCTCCAAATTTCGGATGTAAATTTTAATAATTTTGACCCGCTGTTGAATCATAAATCTTTCCTTGCTGAAATGGCAAAGTGAAAATAACAAAAAAGCGGGAAAAACATGGCGTCGTTTGCTGTCCTTCTCGGTCTCCTGTTGCAGTGTCCTTATTGAAAAACGCGTTTTCTTGATATTCAGTGAACCGAGTGGCGTTTATATCCTTTTTCCACGAACGCCAAAGGCAAATGGCATGCTCTTTGAGCAGAATGTGGAATTTTGATGAATTCATCACTTGATATAAAACCTTGTTTATACATTTGTCAACTAAATACTTATCAACCTGTTTAAGTCAGTACGCTGCTTACCCAGTGAGCAGCTTCACCTCAAAAACACTTTCAGTTAGGAGTAGTTCCCAGGAATAAGTAGCGTTATAAAATTAATTTGCGTTTGCAAGCACTAACATTGTAGAGCCCATAAAGCCATGCCTACAAATGTATGTTCGAATGCATCTTTACTTAGTCAAATAAAGTTGCCAATAACGGAAACCACAATTAGTTTCACCCACACCCACAAACATTAGCTCAAAGACTCTCAAGTACTAATTAATTCATACGTGAACGCGCACGAAACATATGTTTGAGCTGGCTGTGACGCGGCGTTGGCGTTGTGGCCCGAAGCACTCTGGTTTCTTCGTGAAATGTGTCTTTCCTTTGTATGATAATTAAAAATACCGACTCACCGTTAACGCAATTTAATTTCCCAATTTTCGCACATTGTTTTTGTATCACCATCCTTTGTATTTTTCATTTTAATGATTGTTGCTCATACGCCACAGGAAACCACAGTTGACGTGCACCAGCGCCAAACGGACAAATTTTTTTAATGAGAGTCGTCTAATGGATACGGTTACATAACAACATATATATCTTATATATATAACACATATGTATATGTTTGTACATATAGTGAGATATGTAATTACCTCCGTATGCGCAACAAGTTAAATACATGTTATGCCGCCTCAATATTTCCGCCTTGTTCGGTAAACGCAATTTAGTGTGTATTTAACCATCTTCTATGCTTTTTACAAACTTGTTAATTTAACTATGCGTTAGATATCAATTTAAATAGTAAGTGACTTTTAATGAAAGTCTTAATTTTTAAAAGATATTTTGTAATTTTTCAACTGTGTGATACCTCACGAATGTTTAGAATTATATAAAACTAGTGGATCCCGCCACGCGCTGCTGTGGTATACATTTTATACTATTATTCCTATATTAAACTAATCAATATAGTGATAATTTTATTTACGCATTAAGGCGAAAACGTTTTTGTCGATATAAGAATCCAGGGGATTGTACTTGAGATTTAATTTACCATGGTTACCAGCCATAAACATCAGCTAATTGTGGACTGGCCAATGTACATGGTTAACGGAAATGTGCGCTCAATAGAGCGTCTTTTATTTATGGGTTATTTTTACTATCCTATCTTCTAAGTTGGTTCGACCTGGACACAGTGTGCTAAATTTTGATAAAATCGGATCAGTAGTTTAGGAGTCCATCGCGGACAAACAACGCGACACGTAATTTTTATATACAAAGATATGCAAATATAATTTAAAGGATTGTAATATTTGATTTTTTTGATTTATTCTATCCCTTTCAGACCTAGGGATATTTTTCTTAATAATTTTGCATTAGACCTTGGAATACAATTTCTTTTTGTTAATATATGCCAAAAATAACCTGAAAAACGCACATTTGTGGTATCTAGGTTATAAGCTGTAAAATATCCCCTCAAAAATAATACAGGATCATTCTTCAAATTTTTTATTTAACAATAGAATTTAATAGAATGCAATTTTATATACTTTAGTCAGTTACGTGTACTTTTCAAAACAGTCCTTATTTTTTGCCAGACAAAGGGTAACCTTACATTTTTGGAATCTTCCTCTTGATCGACTTCCGTAATTATTGCGGCAAACCCTCGGCGGAACATCTGAAATTGAAGGCCAGTGGTCATAGCGATCATAACGTAAGTATGTCATCAGGTGCATCATGAGGTCGATATTTGGTTCCGTAAAAGTCTTCAGGCAATTTAAAGGGTTCAACCTGATCAGGAGCTTCGAAGTAAGCTGCTAGTACAGTTCCAAGCTCCATTTTGAATGTTAAAAATGACTTGACTTTCGACTTTGGTAGTCCGGAAATCTTGCAGTCTCCTCTGTATTCCACCCATGAATTATAGATTGCCAGATCAAGAAAGTGAAAAGACACCTTGACAGTACATTTCTTTGTCTTCATTTTAATTCTGTAATATTCGAGCATTTGATCACACAAATCAACCCCTCCCATAAACCTGTTATAGTTTTCAATTACTGAAGGTATTTCAACGGGCAACCGGTATTTAAGATTTCTATTCCACCTCTCAACTTCACCAACGGGGTCCTTTCCACATTTACTTGAAGCAACTATAACCGCTCTTGTATCTTTCCATTTCACAAGAGCTACGTTATTATTATTTATAAACTGGCATATATGTATCACCTCGATTCATATCTTTATCCAGAGGGAATTTAACACATTTAGGTATCCTGTTTGCCATTATTGTACCAGTTGCAGGATAATCCAATTGGTAAAGCGATTCTACGAGTGGTATTGTAGTAAAAAACCTGTCGAAATATATTTGGCTGCCTTTCGGTAAGTTTTTTATTAGTCACATAACTATAGATGGCCCATGTCCAAGACCGCAGTCTTCAAATGACCCTGCCCCTTTGAAGACTTCAAAATCTACTACAATGCCTGTAGAAGTTGCGCATACAAGATTTTTTAATCCAATAGGCCGGGGTTTTGATCTGATTACTTGCCAAGCAGGGCATCTTCCAGTGAATGATATCATTTGCTCGTCAATCGAGTAGTTTGTGATATCAGTTGCCAATTCATTGCAGCGCTCCCTAATCAGGTCTATGATGGGTTGAACTCTCCAAAATTTGTTAGTGGAATCTGGAACAGAAAAGTCTACAAAGTGTATGTCTGACCGTAGTTGGAGAAATTCGTCACGAGACATTGAATTAAATATGGCAGGATGGCAGCCCATTATGATTGCACACCCGTAAAATCGTTTTATATCGGCTGTTACATAACGCGCCTCTTGACCACGATTAGCCAAGACGAACTTTTTGGTAAATTTCACCACATTCTCATAGTGGTATTCTGGAAAATAATTCTTTAAGTATTCTAAAGGTGTCTTCACCCTTATTTGATTTTGGCAACCATAACTTATAGAAAGCTGTGTGTTCGGAATGGGTGCATTTTTCTAAATTTCTCTCCTGGGGGGTGGTTTAGGTATAGCGTTCGATGACGGTTGTATGACCGCTGGACCTGCGAAGTTTGATTGTTGAGCTTCTGGATCCCCTTCATCGTCATCTATACTTTCTCCACCAGCGTTAACATTAAACGGAGTTTAAGTTGCATCTACACTGTCATCATCATCACTGAAGTCTATTGATCTAAAATGTCTGGGACTGCTTCAACGTCATCGCTGCTACCCAAATCGAAAAATCTTCTTAGAAATTGGGAAGATAACACATTTGTGAGCATGTAACGAAACTGTATTCTGTGCCTGAATAGCACAATTGTGATATCTGTGTTTTACTGCCCTCCAATTAATAATAACTATCAGCAAATTAATTGAAATGAGCCCAATCACTTGAGAAATTTTATGGTAACTTCAATCACTATCATAATTTTAGTTTTGTATATTTAAAAAAAATAAAAACACTCACCACGTGGACGCATGTCTAAGTTTGCTAAATTACTATTTGAAACTAAAGCCTGTGTACTAGAGTCATTCAAAATATTTTTTTTTTTTTTTTCGTTTCGTACTCGGAAAAATAGGTTTCTAGACACCTCTAAGAAAGGCTCTCCAAACATGAGTTTTTAATTGTAACGGGAAGGTCCTCCTACATACAGTTTTCTATTTTTTCTTATTATCAGATAGAAAAATTTATATCTCGCTTCCAAGTACTTGAAAAAATAGTTTGTTTTCTTAGATTTTGTAGGAAATTGAATGCTCTACAAAAAAGGTCTATTATAATTTTTTCGTAAACACAACCGTTTAAAAGATATTAAGAGTTGAAGTTTGATTATTTTTGGGAAATTTTTTTATTTCTTATGAATTTTATAACACAATGAAAAAAATCATTATGAATAAGGTTTTTGGAGAGGCTTTCTTAGAGGTGTCTAGGAACCTATTTTTCAGAGTATCAAACGAAAAAAAAATTTGTTTTTTTGATCCACCTTAATAAGCATTGATATTTGACGATGAATATCTCGTAAACGCTTTACTTAATCGAAAAATCATACGAGACCATTTTTATAGAGCAGTGAATTTCCTACAAAACTATGGGTTTCATCATTCATAATAATTTTTTTTCATTGAGTTATAAAATTCATAAGAAATAAAAAATTTTCCCAAAAATAATCAAACTTCAACCGTTAATATCTTTTAAACGGTTGGGTTTACGAAAAAATCATAATAGACCTATAATAGAAAGAAAAAATGTTTCCAAATATTTTTTGTTACCTTAAGCAGTAATCCATGTCAAATTTTGTGAAGATACCCCGTCAAATGCGAAAGTTTTCCATACAAGCCCTTGATTCCGATCGTTCGGCTTGTATGGCAGCTATATGCTATAGTAAGCCGATCTGATTAATTTCTTCGGAGATTACATTATTATCTTAGAAAATAACCTGTGCCAACTTTTGTGAAGATACGTTGACAAATGTGAAAGTTTTCCATACAAAAACTTGATTCCTATCGTTCAGTTTGTATGGGAGCTACATGATATAGTGGTTCGATATCGGCAATTCCGACAAATGTGCAGCTTCTTGAAGAGAAAATGACATTTGCAAAATATCTAAAAAACTGAGGTACTAGTTCATATATACAGACGGACAGACAGACAGACGGACATGGCTAAATCGCCTCAGCTCAACATACTGATCATTTATACTTCATAGGGTCTCCGACGCTTCCTTCTACAAACTTCGTGGCAAACTTAAACCCTGTTCAGAGTATAAAAATCTAACAGTGTAAGAGCTTGCAGGATTTGAGTGTAAAGGGTGTTCCCTACATTCCGAGGTTCCCTTCCCCTTTTAAAGAAAGCACACCAAAACTTCATATTTAATGGGGAATGTTTATTATCATTCCAAAGAATATTCTTTGGCATTTATTTTTTGAAGATTATCTTTTTCAAATGTGGGCCGCGATGCACTCGTTCGAGCATTTCGACTGGTAACTGGCGAGCTACAAGTGTGATAGTTGGCTCCAAGGTATGAATCGAAGCGGGATTGTCCGCATAGACTTTGAACTTTACACATCCCTAGACGAAAATCACACAATCTTGGTGGCAAATCGACTGACCCAAAAAATTAAACGATCTGCTCATCGAAGTGTTCTCTCAATAAATCCATTGATTAATGCGATGCTTGGAAAGTGGCGCCTTCTTGTTGAAGCCAAATGTCGCCGAGATTACGAGTTTCAATTTCAGGCATCAAATATCGATTATCCTGGCGCGATAATCTCACCACCATCATTTTTGAACAAATATAATCCCATGATTCAACCCACTCACAAACCACACCAAACCGTTGCTTTTTCAAATTTTTGTATTGTTTTTTATTCCATCTAGAACCCAATTTTTAATGAAATAGTCAAAGTTATAAGTACTACGTAAATTTATATTAGCAAATAATGATAGCTAGATAAATTGTTATATGGCTAAATGATCCGAATACCTCACCAGCAGTTGCGAGACAGAGTTTCAAAAATTTTTCAGTTGCTGTCTTCTACGATTTTTCTGTAGTTGTTTAGTACTTTGAAACAGCTACCAAATGTATTGAGTTAAAATGTTCAATTTCCAAACACTAAACTTACCTTTTCATTCATGCAATACAAACTATTCATTGTACCCGTGGAGAAGACTATAAAATAGCTTTCTATTTTCGTCTCAAACAGTAATTGAATGTGAATGCCAACTGGTGTTCATGATTGATTTATTATTTCCTTAATATGTTTTTCTCTGAGCGATTCACTTTCTCATTAAAATCTCAGGCATTTTTCACATTTTCAATTCGCACAACGCAACTTTCCACGCCAAGAAATCTTGACGACATTTATTATAATACATATCGCTCGACTTTACGCCACAATTACGTACTCGCTCAGCATAACTGCGAATATGATAGCCTACTTTGTTCACTTTCTGCCTTCTGTCTGTCATTTACTCTAGCTTCCCTGTACTCGTAATCATAATCAATCATTGCTTGGCATTTGCCAATAATAACAGGCATGTAGAATTAAAATAGAAAGAAATAAGATTTTAAAAAGGGAAAGTTGACGCATAAGATACACAATATTCACTGATTGCTAGTACAATTTCAATGGAATTTTCCGAATTTTTCAAATGCAGTGAGGGTTCTGATGACAAATAGTAGACGAGACACTATTATATAAATAAATATCAAAAAAGTATGTATGAAAGTTTTGAGAAAAAATATATAATGAATTATTCAATTGCGAATACATTTAAACTTAATTTAAGTTGCCGAAAGTGCAGAAAAAATCTGATTTTATACAAAGTATATATTTTTTCAATTAAAACTCCTTTAATAATGCTTTAACCTTTCTCGGTTCCTCAAATACTACGCAAACTTAAGGTCTTCGGGTCATATTGACCCGATTTAAAAAAAACTCTGTGTTTTTTTTTATATATTAAATACAGATGGAATTGTTTATAGTGTATATTTATTCAAATAAAAAAGACACAATTTATGACATATCTTTTGATGACTGACATACATTACACCTTTTTCTTTTATTACAACTCTGTGCACTGGAAGTAGCTGTTGTCTCAATAACACCTGGCTTCACTCGTTGTACTAATTCCAGCGATGCATTTGTCCGAGGAAGAGTTTTCCTACGCTCAATGTGATCATTGACTAATTCCATGCCCAGTTTTTCTAAAAACAGACGTCTTTGTACTGTCCTCTTTTGTTTCTAATCAGGATTGGTTACAAAATATAATACGTAAGCATTGAAGCATGCGATATCATTCATATTATGAAATTTAGCTACAGGCCCCCTTCTTGTCATACGTTTGCAAGTATAGGCCGAAACCATTTTGTCTAGAATATCAACAGCTCCCTTAGTTGCGTTATAGTTCATGATCATTATAGGTTTTTTCTGCTCTAAATCATGTATTTCAATCTTATTGTGGTTTTTACTGAGTTTTTGTTCTTTTTCGGAATATATGAGTAGCATTTTTGAATTGAATGCAAATGTGGATGAAAACACTAGTTTCTTCGTATACAAAAGATCTAATGGTATCTGTCGTTTATTTTTCGGTAAAGTTCCAAGAACGGTAAGCTTACGGTCTAAAAGTGTTTCAGCTAATTCATATGATGTAAAAAAATTTTCACATGTCAGATTGTATTCCTTGATTTTTTTCCGGAGCATTTCCTTGAAGTTTTCCGGTATAGCATTGAATTGAACGAACATATCATGTTTCACTGTCACACAAAATCCAAAATTGTATGCGGTATTTCCTCGGTTTACTTGGCATATATTGGCGAAAAGGACACCGACCTCTGAATGAAAGTAACTGTTCGGCAATTGTGATATTTGTATTGTGTCACCCATTCATCCCATATATTTCTTATAGCTGCTAATTTATCACTCCGTGTCCTTGCTTCTCGATCCGAACGTTTATCAAAACGCAAAATGGCGGTAATTTTTTTGAACCGTTTTAGGGACATTGTTGCTCGAAATATAGATCGTCCATAAACTTCAGACCACAATCTGTCGAGGATTTCATCCTTAGACTTGAAAACGCCAGCAAATATAAGAAGACCTAGATATGCATCTTACTCTATTTCATCCATCACATCCCATTCATTTCCAAACCGTGAAGATCGTTCCATGTTTGTTTGTTTCAAAACTATAGATTTTATGCGTTTGTTTATAAATAAATCAAAAGCGCTTCTTAATTCACCATTTTTTGATCGCATTTCATTTTCACTCACACTATTATTGGTCATATATCTGGAAAGAGGTACTTCATCGCTACAAGATTCGTCACTACTACTTCCAATGTTCCAATTAGGTTGAATATTGTCCATAGGATTTTTATCGGAATTATTCTCTGTTTCACTTATTATTTCATCTTCAGAACTTATATCGTAGTTTATAAATTGAAAAATCATGGAATCACTCAATTTGTAAGCCATTGAAAAAAAACTACCGAGCGCGACGAGTACAAATAACTAATGAAACAAAATGAAACAAAAAACTGTCAACGCTTGTAAGAGGGCGACGAAAGCAGTATGATTCTACCCACTTAGAAACAATATTTCCAAGATTACCATCAACAATGAATCGCTTAGTGACTTGGGTATAACTGATATTCAACAATAATAAATTTGTTTTTAAAAGCTGTATGTTTGAATCAAAGCATTGTACTTTACCGAAGACGGGCATTTCTGACCCGAGAATTTTTTCATACTCGGGTCAAAATGACCCGAGGATCCTGAGAGCAAAAAATGAGTATTTCCTTAATTTAGCAGACATCACCATAAATTCACAATACTAATTTACAATAAATGCATAATTAATAATTGTCACGAAGCCGTTATGAAATCTATTAGATAGTACTACTTTTATCATAAATTAAACTTTAGATTCGGGTCAATATGA